>NC_134412.1:99523751-99754956 GCF_038048845.1 Mixophyes fleayi | reverse complement strand
TCCCCCCCCAATGGACCACATTTCTCCAATTTTCACTATGCCCCCTAAATGGACCAAATTTCACCAATTTTCACAATACCCCCACAAAGGACCACATTTCCGCAATTTTTACAATACCCCCCCCCCCCAAAGGACCACATTTCACCAATTTTTAAAATACCCCCCCAAAAGGACCAAATTTCACCAATTTTCACAATACCCCCCAAAGGACCAAATTTCACCAATTTTCACAATACCCCCCAAAGGACCAAATTTCACTAATTTTCACAATAGCCCCCTAAAGAACCAAATTTCACCAATTTTCACAATACCCCCAAAGGACCAAATTTCACCAATTTTTACAATATCCCCCCCCAAAGGACCACATTTCACCAATTTTCACAATACCCCCCCAAAGGACCAAATTTTACCAATTTTCACAATACCCCCACAAAGGACCACATTTCAGCAATTTTTACAATACCCCCCCCAAAGGACCACATTTTACCAATTTTTATAATACCCCCCCAAAGGACCAAATTTCAGCAATTTTCACAATACCCCCCCAAAGGACCAAATTTCAGCAATTTTTACAATACCCCCCCAAAGGACCAAATTTCCACAATTTTCACAATAGCCCCCTAAAGAACCAAATTTCACCAATTTTCACAATACCCCCAAAGGACCAAATTTCACCAATTTTTACAATACCCCCCAAAGGACCACATTTCACCAATTTTCACTATACCCCCCCCCCCAAAGGACCAAATTTCACCAATTTTCACAATAACCCCGAAAGCACTAAATTTCAGCAATTTTCACTATACCCCCCCCCCCCCCAAGGACCAAATTTTTCCCAATTTTCACTATACCCCCCAAAGGACCAAATTTCACCAATTTTCAGAATACCCCCACAAAGTACCACATTTCAGCAATTTTTACAATACCCCCCAAAGGACCAAATTTCACCAATTTTCACTATACCTCCCCCCCCCCAAGACCAAATTTCACCAATTTTCACTATACCCCCCAAGGGACCAAATTTCACCAATTTTCACAATACCCCCCAAAGGACCAAATTTCACCAATTTTTACAATACCCCCCCAAAGGACCACATTTCAGCAATTTTCACAATACCCCCCAAAAGACCAAATTTCACCAACTTTCACGATACCCCCCAAATGACCAAATTTCCCATATTTTCACAATACCCCCCCAAAGGACCAAATTTCACCAATTCTCACAATACCCCCCAAGGGACTAAATTTCACCAATTTTCACTATACCCCCCCCCCAGGGACCACATTTCACCAATTTTCACAATACCCCCCCAAGGGACCAAATTTCACCAATTTTCACAATACAACCCCAAAGGACCAAATTTACCAATTTTCAAATATACCACCCCCAAAGGACCACATTTCAACAATTTTTACAATATCCCCCCAAAGGACCAAATTTCAACTATTTTCACAATACCCCCCCAAAGGACCAAAATTCAGCAATTTTCACAATACCCCCCCAAAGGACCAAATTTCAGCAATTTCACAATACCCCCCCCCCCCTGAAGGACCAAATTTCAGCAATTTTCACAATACCCCCAAAGGACCAAATTTCAGCAATTTTCACAATACCCCCAAAGGACCAAATTTCACCAATTTTCACAATACCCCCCAAAGGACCAAATTTCAACAATTTTCACAATTCCCCCCAAAGGACCAAATTTCAGCAATTTTCACAATACCCCCCAAAGGACCAAATTTCAGCAATTTTCACAATACCCCCCCCCCCCAAAGGACCACATTTCAGAAATTTCACAATACCCCCCACCCCAAAGGACCAAATTTCCCCAATTTTCACAATACACCCCCAAGGGACTAAATTTCACCAATTTTCACAATATCCCCTCCCAAAGGACCACATTTCACCAATTTTCACTATACCCCCAAAAGGACCAAATTTTACCAATTTTCACAATACCCCCTTCAAGGGACCAAATTTCCCCAATTTTCACAATACACCCCCAAGGGACCAAATTTCACCAATTTTCACTATACCCCCCCCCCCCCCAAGGAACCAAATTTCAGCAATTTTCACAATACCCCCTCCCAAAGGACCACATTTCACCAATTTTCACTATACCCCGAAAAGGAACAAATTTTATCAATTTTCACAATACCCCCTTCAAGGGTCCAAATTTCACCAATTTTCATAATAACCCCCCCCCAAAGGACCACATTTCAGCAATTTTCACAATACCCCCCAAGGACCAAATTTCAGCAATTTTCACTATACCCCCCCAAGGGACCGAATTTTCACAATACCCCATCAAAGGACCACATTTCATCAATTTTTACAGTTTCCACCCAAATGACCAAATTTCACCAATTTTCAAAATACCCCCCAAAGGACCACATTTCACCAATTTTCACAATACCACCCCTAAGGATCAACTTTCACCAATTTTCACAATACTCCCCCAAAAGACCAAATTTCACCAATTTTCACAATACCCCCCCCCCCCCCCGAAGGACCAAATTTCAGCAATTTTCACAATACCCCCAAAGGACCAAATTTCAGCAATTTTCACAATACCCCCAAAGGACCAAATTTCACCAATTTTCACAATACCCCCCAAAGGACCAAATTTCAACAATTTTCACAAAAGCCCCCCAAAGGACCACATTTCACCAATTTTCACAATACCCCCCCAGTGGACCAAATTTCACCAATTTTCACTATACCCCCTTCCCCCCCCCCAAGGGACCAAATTTCTCCAATTTTTATGATACCCCCCAAAGGACCAAATTTCTCCAATTTTCACAATACCCCCCAAAGGACCAAAATTCACCAATTTTCACAATACCCCCCCAAAGGACCACATTTCTAGAATTTTTACAATACCCCCCCAAAGGACCAAATTCCACCAATTTTCACAATACCCCCCCAAAGGACCACATTTCAGCAATTTTTACAGTTTCCACCCAAATGACCAAATTTCACCAATTTTCAAAATACCCCCCAAAGGACCACATTTCACCAATTTTCACAATACCACCCCTAAGGACCAACTTTCACCAATTTTCACAATACTCCCCCAAAAGACCAAATTTCACCAATTTTCACAATACCCCCCCCCAAAGGATCACATTTAACCTATTTTCACAATACCCCCTCCCAAAGGACCTCATTTTACCAATTTTCACAATACCAGCCCCCCCCCCCCCCCGCCAAAGGACCAAATTTCAGCAATTTTCACAATACCCCCAAAGGACCAAATTTCAGCAATTTTCACAATACCCCCAAAGGACCAAATTTCACCAATTTTCACAATACCCCCCAAAGGACCAAATTTCAGATATATTTATTTATTTCTCATTTTATGAGGCTAATATCATATTAACAGTAAGGGACCAGCAAAAAGTAAATGTTATGCCGCACAGTAGTGCCCCAGGTCACATCATACCCCATAATTGTGCCCCCAATTCATCTTATGCCACAGTTGCCCCCAGAAACACACAGTATGCCACAGTTGCCCCCAGAAACACACAGTATGCCACAGTTGCCCCTAGAAATACATTTTATGCCACAGTAATGTCCCCAATGACTCTTATGGCCTCAGAATTGCATAACATTTTTTTTTAGGACACTAATAAATAAATAAAAAAATGATATAATTTTATACTTACCTCTTCCAGGCGTGAAATGGTCCGCAAAGGTGCTTGGGAGGAACTGTGCAGCAGTTCAGCTCTTCTCCGGCTGTCATTTAGAACAGTCGGACGCCGGCCAGGAGTCAGGGGGCTGCGTGCTGGGGGTTGCCGACCCCTGCCCTAACCCTTTACCATACACACACATTTAGCTACATGCATTATTTACATAAAATTTTAATTCTTGTCCTGGCCAAGATATGAACCATGAACCTCCTGCATGGTAAACTGTTGCCATACTGTGTGAACTATAACCAAAGTCATGGAGGCATTCCTTGCCACATGCCTGCATGTACTTCCAATGTAGCAGAGCAGGCCCTATGTCTATGCAGGGGGCCCCTCCACTTTATTCCTAAGCCCCTCACCTTCAGAGATCATACAGTTAGTCATACCTAGTTAGTGTATTTATATATATATATATATATATATATATATATATATATATATATATAAAAAAAATCTTAAAACCCTGCCATGTGGCTATAGGTATTGGCTTAATACTGATCTACATCTCTTACACATTTCGCCACCAGCATTGTAGGAAGCATAAACAATTTCCAGCTCTTGAATCTCACTTAATTAATATATATATTAATATTAATATATATTAAAAGCTTAATATTCCACCCAAGACAGAATCTGTATGTACATGTAAAATGAGCCACGTTTATGTTATATTTAGTTATCAATGCATCTTGCAGCAAATGACCCATACTAGTCTGTACATTGATAAATAGTAAAGTGTGATAAACAGGGTATTACCTTGTAACAAGAGAATGACCTCCCTATGTGTGCAGGAACAGTTCCAGGGGTTCCCTCCCAGTCTCAGGGTCCCGTTCAGGGGTTCCAGCAGCTGTGTTGAAGCGAGAAGAGTTTATTAGAAGATAGGTCCAGGGAGGAGATCTTGGGACAGGTCCAGGGAGGAGATCTTGGGACAGGTCCAGGGAGGAGATCTTGGGACAGGTCCAGGGAGGAGATCTTGGGACAGGTCCAGGGAGGAGATCTTGGGCAGGTCCAGGGAGGAGTTCTTGGGCAGGCCCCGGGAGGAGATCTTGGACAGGCCCAGAGAGGAGATCTTGGACAGGTCCAGGGAGGAGTTCTTGGGCAGGTCCAGAGAGAAGATCTTGGACAGGCCCCGGGAGCTGTCGCTGCCAATTGCGGTAATATCATTCCTGCTAAGATGTAAAGGTTCCAGGCCGGAGAATCCGGACATCTCAGGACGCAGCTGGAGAATCAGGTTACCGACCATGGTGAAGTTTCTCAGGGATTCAAAGATAAGAATCTCAATGTCTTCCATGTAGTCTGGAGAACACAAGGATATGATTAATACAACTCTGACTCGTATCAGCTTCGTCTCCCTGGATGATATAAAGTCTTGGTTAGGACATTAAGCAATGACCCGGTGACAGCTGGGGCCAGGCGTGGGCTGACAACATGCAGCCCGGGGAGCGCACATGCGGCCGCATCACATGACACGTGATGCGGCCGTGTCATCACATCACGTGTCCTATTGTGCGGCCCGAACAGCGGACACTCTGAAATCTGGACACTAGACTCAGTCCCCGCCGCTGCGCACAGACAGACAGACACTGACACGAGCTCCCCCCGCCGCTGCACACAGTTACCTTTAAGCCGCGTCTCTGATCACGTGGGACGGCACCTGTCACGTGGTGCGCGTCCCACGTGATATCCGCATCTCGTGTGATAGCCCGCTCAGCGGGGGGTGGGGGCGGTCACAGTAGAGTACAGTAAACTGTAGAGTACTTGAGTGTCCACTAGGTGTCAGTGTTACACTATGCAAGACTATTGTTTAGCTTCAAAGTTAGTGACTTGTCTTAGCTCTTATCGCCCACTGGGTGGCAGTGCTGTCCTGATTACTGCAAGATTGTTGCAAAAGAGTACCAGCTAAAGGTAAATGTCTGCTTATACAATGTATTTGAATGGATTTCCTTAATGCAACAGACTCTTTTATCTCCAATTGATTTCCCCTATTTAACTTGTGTCCCTTATCCTCACTTTCAGAGCGATTATTTAATTCCAGGGCAGTATGAGGCCTAAATGTTGGGGGCAGACCATCTCATAAAAAATAAATATGTTATGTACATTTTCGTCGTGCAAAATAAGCTTAACGGTTGCAATGGATTAAGGACACATAAATGCGAAACTCATCCAGCACCTATCATAACGGTTAGGCACACTGTTTAACGCCAAATTCCTCCAGCATAGTGTAAGGCTACACACACAGTGGAGCGTTTTGGTCCAATAATTGGCAAATCATCCGACATACGTCCATTCGGTTGGAAGTCAGGTTACTGTGTATAGTGACACTATGGTCGAAAGACGTTACAAAGTGTCAATTGTCGGCTCATTTGGTTGGTCGTACTGTTTAATATTTTATGACCAATCCACCTAACGATCATGTAGTGTGTATAAATTTCCAATCGATCCACGACCAAGTGCTGATAGTTCCTCGATCTGCGACTCTTTTGGGGGCGTGTGTATGTTAATTTCTGATGCCTGTACCAGTCCCACGTGGTGCGTTGTCCTCACGTTACTCATTTTGTAATTAGCTGTGTATTGCTTATGTCTGCCTGCATAATTATAGCTATGCGTCACTTTATTGTATGCTCAATACACATAAATAAAGAGGTCATATATGTGTGTTACATCTGTCTGCCTGCATAATTAAATACATTTTTCCCAACCCTAAACCCCCTAATAACCCTAACATGTCCACAATTCCAACCCAGCTGGGATTCAAACCCTATACTTGCATGGTAACACATTGGTTTACTGTGTGTGCTATAACCAAACTCATGGTGGTGCTCCTCTACCAAACGCCTACATGTACTTTCAATGGAGCAGTGTTGGTTCTATCTCTATACATGTGGCCCCTCACCTTCCGGTTTAAACCCTCCCCTTCCTGATTAAGACCCTCCTCTTCCTGATTAAGCTCCTACCCTGACATAGACTTATTCATATATGAAAAAAAAAAATCTTAAAAACCCTGACCCCCCTATTCCCAGGTGGTCTCCCATTCAAGTACTAACCAGGCACAACCGTACATGGCTTCCAAAGTCAGACTTGTTCGGGGTGGTGGGGCTCAAGGTATTGGTTTAATACTGAACTACATCTCTTATACATGTCACCACCAGCATTGTAGGAATCATGAACAAGAGAGAACAGCCTGCAGCACCTGGTATTAGAAGGTGGTCTCCCATCCAAGTACTAACCAGGCCTGACCCTGCTTGACTTCCAAGATCAGATGAGATTGGGCTTCTTCAGGGTGGTGTGGCTGTAGGTATTAACTTTATACTGACCTACATCCCTAACCCTCACCCTAACCCGAACTCTAACCCTGGGTCAACCCATCACAACATCACAGGGGCTAAATCCAGGAGAGGAAGAGTGGGTTATGGGATCCCACAGCTGTATCCGGTAATGCTTGGGGAATATTGAAGGCTCTATGCAATGTAAAGCCAATAACAGTCTTGTGAAAATAAAGCAGCAGAATTCACCTAGACAGATATTATGTAGAAGAAGTACTTGCTGGAAATAGCACAGATACAACTGTGCACTGATTATGTAGATCAAAATAACCGACACTAGATGGTGATGTTGTAGCGTATAAGAATAAAGCAGGTGTTATTACAGATTGTGAGAGATTTTTGCAAGTTAACTGCAAAGTATAGACACTGTAGAGTACTTGAGTGTCCACTAGGTGTCAGCGTTACACTACGCAAGACTATGGTTTAGCTTCAAAGTTAGTGACTCGTCTTAGCTCTTATCGCCCACTGGGTGGCAGTGCTGTCCTGATTACTGCAAGATTGTCTCAAAAGAGTACCAGCTAAAGGTAAATGTCTGCTTATACAATGTATTTGAATGGATTTCCTTAATGCAACAGACTCTTTTATATCCAATTGCTTTCCTCTATTTAACTTGTGTCCCTTATCCTCACTTTCAGAGCGATTATTTAATTCCAGGGCAGTATGAGGCCTAAATGTTGGGGGCCAGACCATCTCATAAAAAATAAATGTTATGTACATTTTCGTCATGCAAAATAAGCTTAACGGTTGCAATGGATTAAAGACACATATATGCAAAACTCATCGAGCACCTATCATAACGGTTATGCACACTGTTTAACGCCAAATTCCTCCAGCACAGTGTAAGGCTACACACACACTGGAGCGTTTTTGTCCAATAATTGGCAAATCATCCGACATACGTCAAGTTTCATGGAGAGGACCTTGAGCTTGAATTTAGGAGTGGAAAGCCTTACTACGCACAGATTTGTATTTATTGTACACACTTTTGTGTACTTCATCCAGCATATAGACCAGTCACTATGTGTACAAATCTATATGTACACATGAAGACCATCCTTATAAACACCCTTACAAACAAACTGTTTAGGCATGCCAAGGTTGTCAATTCAAGACTAGTACATTAAAATATATACATCTTGCGTGAGTGTATAATGTGCAGATATATGTATTTAGTAACCTTTATATCTATACCATATTTTTATTTGTCAGACATACATATATCTGTTTTATGCATATGATCGGCTATCACATGAGTTATCCCGAGATATATGCTATATGTATGCAACCAGAAGGTTTTGATAGATATTCCTGTTTGATTCCATTATATTACAGGTTAATTCCGCATCATGGCTCCCAGGGTTCATAAAGTTTGAGTGCAAAAACACTTGAACGATTAGGCACACCATGGACCATAGATAGATTAACAGCGCGATCACCCAATCAGAGACTATTATACCACTAGAAGCTCTATAAATGAACACCCACTAGTATTGGAAATATCTCCCTTGAGAAAGTCTGCTAAGACGAAACGCGTTGGGTCTCCGCCCTCATCCGTCTATTGGCCAATAGCAACCCGACCGGAAGTGACTTCAGACGCGGAAGTTAGAACCGGACGCGTGCCGCACGCTGCTCGTGGACTGCTACTCCATCTCCACAGTAGCAGGATTGATCACCCGCTAACGTGGATTCTATCACTCGCGCCCACTCCAGAGCGGGATATCCAAGCCTGGACAACATATCTCCAACCGCAAGTATTAGCCCTAGTTGTATGGGGGACCACATTATTGGATACAGGATGGTCTGTTTACTAGTCATAATTGCCTAGTGCCCAGCAATATCAAAACATTGTTCCAGCCAAGATATAAATCATCATATGTAACCATCCACAATAAATATTGCAGTGACCTTTGGGTCTGAAACGCTACACATCTGCAACAACTGATATTACCGTTCCATCCATCAATACGCGAATATCATTTTATATTCTGAACTTTCATTCATTGGACTTAATTACCACTGCACGATTGTATTGAGATATCTGTATTCACTATATTGGCAATAGTATATTATCCCAGCCTCGGGATTTCAGCCAAACACCACTATAGAGGTCTCAATTGTTTTTGAACTGCATTTGTTTAGCACTGTATATTGAAGATACCCGTTTTTATTCTGTTTTAGTTTAAATATATAGGCAATTAAAAGGTGATATTTTATCAAACCAGCTTGTCCAATAGTGGATCCAATTATATGTTTTATAAGGCTTAGTACTGGTTTATTTATCTGCTTTATCCTGACTTGGACTTTTTAACGCAGCTTAAGTACATGTATTTATATATTCCAGAATTGTCTTATCAATTGTCCTTTATCTTATCTCAGCTAATATATGGATAGGGATCAATAAACGAGACCTTATATACTATTGAGTATTTTCTAATCAGTAGAGGTTACCCACTACCATACATCTGGCACACCATACAATACATATTAGTATCTTAATTACTTAGCCAGTGAGCGCACAGGATAATTTTGTTTACTTTGTCACCCACATGGAGTACCGGAAGATTTATTAGATGATGGTCTGCAAAACGTTTATAGTGGTCTGAAGACTGCTGCAATTTAGACTGCACTTGGGACCAAATCTGAGAAAAGTTGTGGACTATACACTGAGCTGCCAGTACCGAGGATTTCTGTAAATCCGAGAAGGTAAGTAATACAGGCTGCTTACCAAACATGATAAAGAAAGGAGAAAGACCATTAAATTTGTGTTGATGATTGTTGTAGGTAAATTCTGCCCAGGGCAAGAACTCATTCCAGGAGGATTGCTGTTCGGAGCAATAGCATCGAAGATAAGACTCTAGATCTTGGTTGACCCGCTCAGTGTGGCCATTTGCCTGTGGGTGGTACCCGGAGGAAAATTTCAGGGTGTTTGCCGAATGTCCTCCAAAATTTGGAAACAAATTGTACCCAGAGGTCGGAGATGATCTCTCGAGAGCAACCATGGAAACAAAAGATGGCCCTAATGAAGGGAAGGGCCAATTGGGAAGCGGATAGTAGACCCTTGAGGGGAATGAAGTAAGCACATTAGGAAAACATGTCAACCACCACGCAGATAGAATTAAGGCTACGACTGTTGGGGAGTTCTGTAATAAAATCCATGCTGATGCTGGTCCATGGAGAATCTGGCACAGGAAGAGGAAGGAGGAGCCGGGCAGGAGAACATCTGGGGTCTTATATTTGGCACAGGCTTCACATACTTGGATGCATTTGCCAATAGGGACGGGAGAGAAGAGCCACCATTTTTTTTTATAAAAACATGCATGGCAAATTTAGAAGCTGTAAGTCCATCTTAGAACTTTGGTGCGCAAGTGGGTAGTCACAAAAGATCGACCAATTGGAGTAGTCCTGATGGTCAGTTTGGTCAAGGCCAACATCTTAAAGGGTATAATGATGGGTTTGAGTACCAAGGAAGAGCTGGAGTCTGAGGGGTCGAAGGATCAGGAGAGGGCATCAGCCCTAAAATTCTTGGTGCCTGGATGGAATGTCAAAATCAATTGAAACCTGCTGAAAGCATTGTGTAGTCTGTAAATAGGAAAGGTTTTTATGATCTGTGAATACCGTGTCATGGAAGAGTGCTTCTTCCAATAGGTAGCATATTCTTCAAGGGCAACCTTAATAGCCAGAAGTTCTTTATTCCCAATACTATAATTGGCTTCATTGGGCAAGAATTTCTTGGAAAGAAAATCACAAGGCCTGATCATACTACAAGAGCTTTTCTGGGAGAGCACAGTCCCTACACCTATTGAGGAGGCATCGACTGCTAAGAGGAAGGGTTTGTTCTGGTCAGATTGTCTCAGCACTGGTGCAGATGAAAAGGCTTCTTTTAAGATCTTGAATGCAAGGACTGCCTCCTGAGGCCAAGACTTGCCTGTCCTTCCTTATGGATGAGCGAGGTAATAGGCGAAATAAGGGTAAAAATTCCTTGATAAATTGGTGGTGTTAGCTCCAATAGAGCATTGAGTGACCTTTAATCCGATAGGTTGGGCCAGACAAGAATAGCCTCTAACTTACTTGGATCCATTTGCAGGCCTGTGTCAGACACCAGGTATACAAGAAAGGGTACTTGAGATTGTCCAAAGAGGCATTTCTCAAGCTTGCAATATAAAATGGTTCTTGACTGTGATTGCATTAAGTTTACGGTAGTCAATACACGGCCTGAGGGAGCCGTACTTCTTCTTAACAAGGAAATACCCCGTGCTGGCCAAAAAGAAGGATTTTCAGATAAAATCTCCTTTGAGATTCTCTGCAACATATTCTGATGCTACTTGTGTCTCTGGTAAAGACAGAAGATACATCCTGCCTTTGGGAAAGCTTTTGCCCAGGATGAGGCCAATAGGGCAATCCCAGGAATGGTGAGGAGGTAGGATCTCTGAGGCGGCTTTACTGAAAACCTCAAGAAATTCAAAATAAATCTCAGGTAGAACTTTGTATGAAGACACGGCAAGACATGGAATAGCAGACCTAGGATTTTGTACAGACTTCAAGCAGCGGACCCTAGGATATGACTTGTGGATGTACCCAATCAAATTGTGGTAAATGAACTCTGAGCCAGGGAAGGCCCAAAATGATCAAGTTGGTGGATTGCAGGAGAACCAAGAAACTTATCTGTTCAGAGTGGAGAGCTCCTACCAGCAGCTGAATGGGACTGGTCACGCAGGTAGTAGAGCCACTGGAGACTCGGTTTCCTTCCACCACGGTTTGTGCCAGGGGCTGCGGCAAGGGAAGAGTAGGAAAATGGAGCACAGAAACCAGACTAGCCATTATGAAGTTCCCCATGGAACCCGAGTCCATAAATGCCAGAAATGGTGGAGGTTACAGGCATAAGAAATTCAGATTTATTCTGGGGATAGGGACTAGAGGACTGGGATCCTAGGTTGACCCTCCTACCATTACCTAGGAGGTGTGCAAGGATACCACCCTTAGCTGGGATGGCAGTTCCCCTTTGTTATTCAACTCACTCGGATAGACCAGAATACATCCAAACCAAGGCTTTACTATGACAGAACACCACAAAGCGTTCACAAGATACAGGGTAAATGGCAGCATGTATCCTCCTGCAGCCTCTTGTAGTCAGCACTCCAAAGTAATAATCTCTGTCTCTTTCATAGTCTTATCCTCCCGCAATATTACCACTATCGATTAGCTAGATAGTTATGGTGTCGCCCAGCCTGGGTTACTGGCTCACACAGACCCTGTCCTGGTATAGGATCATCCCCTTCTCACAGAAGTGATGCCCAAGCGAGGGCTTGGCTGGAAAGAAGGGAAATTATATATAAGCCACCTTGATTCTCTCTGAAATTAAATTTTCCGGCGCCAACTCGAACTGGATGTCGCACTGGTTGAGGAAACCGCTGCACCTTTTTGAATCACCGTCAAATTTTTCTGGAGACGCGTAAACTCCGGGGGTTGGTAGTACTTGTGGTAGCAGTGGAGCCAGAGGTGGCTACTGTAACCATTGGTGCGGCTGGACAGGTAGGAAGGGTGCTTTGAAGCGAGTCCAGGCGAGACATGACCCCTTGTATGCATTGCAGAAGTTGGGCCTGGTTTGACGACTGCTGCTCCACTTTTTGAGTCAGGTGCAGAAAAAGCTCTCGAGTGGATGGTTATACCTGTCCACTCATGGCCAGAGAATTCTGTCACAGTAGCAATCACAGAAGAGCACACTAGTTGGTATTAGCGAAACTAAGCAAGGAGGTGCAGAGTCTAACGTTCCTCCGGTGTTTACCAGGGACCGCCGCAAGGAGGTGCAGAGTCTAACGTTCCTCCGGTGTTTACCAGGGACCACCACAAGGAGGTAATGACATTGCTGAATGAAGTGTGCAGATCGTGGTTCTCCTAGTTAAACACCAGCGCAGTGCTGTGATGAGCAGGAATAGTCGAGCGATACGAGTCAAAACCAAACAGTATCGCAGTACAAAGGGAATAACTGGAAGGCGAATCACGAACAAGCAGAAGGTTAGAACCACACGTGCTGTGTAGTATCAAATCAGAATCCAAGAGAGTAAGCCAGGGAACAAGTCAGGAATCAAATAGTAGTCACAAGAACAATATACAGGAAGTGCTGGAGCTAGAGTGAACCAATACCCTGGCGCCCTAATAGTGCCAGTGTCCTTTATATAGAATAAAGTGCCCCTTGACTGGATAATGAAGTTACGGCGGTCAGAACACTGCTAATCATCGACAGGCTGGGGAGTGAGAGCAGCCCGTTGTCTAGCAACAGGGACGTAATACCATTGCGCATACACGCAGCGTGGCCCGATAACCAGAAGTGTCCAGTTGCCAGGCAACGGCATGCGGACACCGAGACGAGACAGGCTAACGTCTCCTGCACCTAGGGGAAGTGCGGGGGGAACACCTGACACAAATAATAATTAAACCTCTACTTCAGGGCTTCCTGTTCTTGTAAATGGAACCTACCTCTCCTGGTTTTGGCCACAGCTACTAGGATTAGTGATCTAATTTACCAGCGCTACAGTGCTTTTTAAGCAGCCCTACACCAAGGTATTTCTATAGGTTTCATAGTGCTAGTGATTTGCTTTATCCTATTGATGTACTGGTCTAGACAATTAACTATTTCATGGTGATTCCTTAATAAACACCAGTGATACATCAAATAAACTGTAATAAATAATCCGCAATTAGTAAATAGTTTATTACATTGAAAACTCAATATTTCAGAAAATAATGGTCAGAAAGTCGTGATATTTGGCAGAAATAGTTTTTTGTCCATCCTCTCTCAACTAAAAAATATTTGCTAAAATCTGAGATGGGTGGTGGACACACCTGGTTGCAGTGATGTGGAATGACCCAGCACATAAATGAACTCCTCCAGGTAATAGGGGCAGGACAGATTGTAGGGCTTGCCAGTCACATGATTAAGTCTAATTAAGAGAAGTTGAAAATGATGCAAACTATGCAGGGGTGTTAATATATGAAGACAAATGAGAACATAGTTTAGCAAGGTAAAACATTCAATTATTTTCCTTAACGTTTTTAATACATGTAAAGCAAAGACTCAGCCACAAAATGATACATTTGTTTCTGATACCCACCCTCATAAAATGGTTACTGCAAAACTCAACAGTTGTGATCACTTGGAAATCAAAAGCTGTGTGTCTAAGTTTATTCAGTTTAAAGAAAAAACATGTTCCTCATTTTAAAGTTTATATTAATGTGTCCTCCTTTTCAGTATTTTGGCTTCTTCATTTTACTTGTTACTTCTCATATGAATAAACATATCTTAAATTTTTTGTTTTAAAGTTCCTTTGTTGCTTACACACATACAGGGGGCAGCAATTTTCTGTATTGAACCACTATTAATGAAAATACAGCATAAAGAACCATAAAAATACTGCTTTATCCCATAGTCTGTGTCTACATATGTACAAAACAGTTTATTTTAGAAATGTTCCGTGTTCGGAGCGGGGAAAAATGCGGACTTGGCTCTCAATAGATATTTATGATTTAGATGAAATATTCTTAGGCAACCGATAGCTGTTGGCCCATTTAATGGCCAACAGCTCTCGGTTGCCCACATCGTGGTTAGCTTCAGCAGTAGAGAACTTACGAGAGAAGTAAGCACATGAATGTAAACGGTGAGTGTGAGGGTCCTTCTGGGAAAGGATAGCGCCAGCACCGGCGTCAGAGGCATCAACCTCTAATACAAAGGGTACATCTGGATTAGGGTGTCTAAGGACCTGAACAGAAACAAATGGCTTCAAATGTGGTTACCGCCTGAGGAGGCCAATTAGTTGGATACATCCCTTTCCGGGTAAGGGCGACAATAGCAGCCACTATATCACGGATGAACCTCCTATAATAATTTGCGAAGCCCAAGAACCTCTGTACAGCTTTGAGGTTGTTGGGTTGCACTCAGTCCGGAATGGCTTGGACTTTAGTCGGGTCCATGGAGAAACCAGCAGAAGAGATTATGTATCCCAGAAATGATACCATCTGTACCTCAAATTCGCACTTCTGCAACTTGGCAAAGAGATGATGTTCCCGAAGTTTTGGGAGAACCTGCTTAACATGGCCCCGATGCAAGGACAGCGAGAGTATATCAGGATGTCATCCAAGTAAACAACCACAAAGTGGTCGAGAAATTCACAGAGAACTTCATTAATCAATTCTTGAAATACAGCAGGAGCATTGCGGAGACCAAATGGCATTACCAGATATTCATAGTGGCCGGAGTGTGTATTGAATGCCGTCTTCCATTCATCTCCCTCTCTGATGCGGATGAGCTTGTACGTTCCACGGAGATCGATTTTGGTGAAGACAGTGGCACCCCTTAGCTGATCGAATAGTACAGAGATGAGAGGAAGAGGATAGGTGTTATTGACTGTGATTTGATTAAGTCCCCGGTAGTCAATGGAGGGTTGCAATCCACCATCTTTCTTTGACACGAAGTAGCATCCGGCTCCTACCGGAGATTTAGATGGCCTGATGAACCCTTTCTCAAGATTTTCCTCAATATAATCCTGCATGGCCTTGGTCTCAGGACCAGAGAGAGAATAAAAGCGCCCCTTGGGCAGTCTGGAACCAGGAATCAGCTCAATGGCACAGTCAAAGTCACAATGAGATGGTAGAGAGTCAGCAGCTTTTTTAGAGAACACATCCCAGAACTCCTGGTATTGAAAGTGAAGCTGCTCAGGAACTGATTGCAGGATCTGGAGGGGTAAGGTCAAGCAGGACTGCGAACAATAAGGGCTCAACTGAATAATTTCTCCTTTAACCCAATCCACAACAGGGTTATAGAGAGAAAGCCAGGGATGGCCCAAAATTAAAGGAACAGACGGACAGTCTATGAGTAAGAAGGTCAGGGTCTCAGAATGAAGAGCTCCCATGTTTAGCTGCAGCAAGGGGGTCTCCCAAAGAATCTTGCCGCCAGCTAATGGACTACCATCTAGGCCACAAACTGTAATTGCGGATTTGAGCTTTACAGTAGGGATTCCAGTACTGCAGGCGAACCAGATGTCCAGGAAGTTGCCAGCAGCTCCACTGTCAATAAAGTTCGAGACGGCCATGGAACAGGCACTGAAGGGGACATGTGCAGGAACCAAAACAGCATTTTTTGGGGAAACAATTTGCAGACCTAGTTGAACATTCCGCTCATTCCCTAGGCATGCTCTTTTCCCGGTTTGTTGGGGCAAGAACGGGAGAAGTGGCACTTGATGCCACAGTAAAGACAGAGGAATTGTGACCACCTTCTTTCCTTTTCTTCATGAGAGATGGTATGCCCCTAGCTGCATGGGCTCCTCAATGTCTGCAGATACGGGAACACAAGCAGAAGGGAAAAAAGGTGCCTCTTTTTCCGCCTTCCTCTCCTTGATTCTCCTATCGATTTTGATGGCGAGCTGCATAAGGGACTCTAGAGAAGTTGGAGAAGGTTACTGCACCAGAGTTCTTGATCTGCTCTGACAGCCCTAAGCAAAACTGGCTGCATAATGCTGGGTCATTCCATTGGCTGTCAGTCAACCGACGGAATTCAGCACAGTACTCCTCTGCAGAGCGCCGGCCTTGCTTCACGGCCCACAGAGGAGTCTCAGCGGAGGCCACTCGATCTGGGTCATCATAGTGCAGACCCAATGCATTAAAGAGGGCTTCCACAAACTGCATGGTAGGACTAGTTTGAGCCAGACTAAAGGCCCAAGCCTGAGGGTCAACCTGGAGGAGGGAGATGATGATCCCGACCCTCTGTTGTTCCGAACCGGAAGACCGAGGTCTCAGCCGAAAATAGAGCTTACATTTCTCCTGAAATTCTGGAACAAGGCTCTGTTCCAAGAAAACCGGTCTGGCAAATTTAACTTGGGTCCCACCGCAGGAGCCAAGGTGGCTTGTGAAGTCCTAGAGACTTCCTCTTCAGCAGACAAACGCAGGGATAACCCCTGGACCATCTGCGACAGGGTCTGAATTTGACCAGCCAGGACTTGGGCTGGGGACAAGTTGGTTCCGCTTTCATCCATCCCTAGGATTTCCTCCTGGAAATATATTTAGGTCGGTTATAATGTTAGGCTGACAGTCTGATCACCAACTCACAGAACCAGATGGCAGAGGTCTTCACCTATTGCAACCGCCTTTCCCTTAGAGCTTTATACGCTCACCGGTACTCGGATGCCCCCAGGATTTAACTCCAGGCGTAGTGTGAGTTGGTAACACAGGCCCGTAGCGGCAAGCCAGCGGGCTGAATAGAAGGCATTGGATAGTCAGATGATAGCCGAGGTGAAGGGTCACAAGCAAGTAGAATATTCAGTAAACACGCCAAGGGTCTGGGTCACAGGCAAAGAAGTGGAGTCCAAGGTACAGGCCAAAGGCTCAGGGTCACGGGCAAACAGGCAAGGTCCAAAGTACAGGCAGAAGGTCACAACAGGAGATCCAATAGCAGAGTATCCACAGGATCTGGGTCCAACAGACAAGACAGAAGCAGATCAGCAAACTGGTAAGCACTATAACTGTCAGGGAGGCTAAGCCCTCCCTGCCTTAAATACTTGAACCAACCAATGAGAGCTTGCCCTGAACCTACACTCAGATGTAGGCTAATAAATAATAGGCACTGCTTAATCAGACCACAGGCTGTGAGGGGCCTTGCACATGCGCCTGGCTGTTCAGCTTCCTGGAGCGCACAGAACTTATTTTTGGCATCCGGCCGTTGCCCTGGTCGGCCCGAACTTCCGGAAGCGACGTCCCAGTCATCATGGAGACGGAATGGAGGCCAGAGAGAGGAGCGGTGAGTCGCAGCGGTACCCGCGGCTCTCCAACATTGTGATGTGGGGAAGTGGCTTGTTTGGTACCTTTCTTTGGGAATGTGTATTCTGGACTGTCTGAAGAGGGGTCCCATGCGAATTAGATCTTTTGATGTGTGAAGGTCCAACATTGAAGGCAGGAACTTTTAATTAAGACTGGCTCCTAGATTCTCTGTATCTGAAAACCAGATGCAGGACATCACAGAATCTGTAGAATTTCATAGATAAGTGTAAATATTGTTGAATTTGCGCTGTATGTAAATCCATGATTGTGTAAACACATTGTATGCCGATTCTAAAAATGGCCCGTGTCCAAATCAGTATAAAAAGCACTGTCTTGTACACCAAAATGTTCTTCTTGTTTCATCTGACCTGATCACTGGTACCTTCAACCAGTGTAAGAGCAAATAAACATCACCTGCTTCAAAGACCTGCTTGAAAACATCTTCAATATTGCTGTATTTCTGTGACCTGCAGATTAGACCCTAAATCTAATCTGTTCTCCGGCTGTTTCTGAGGTTGGACCCAGCTTTTCCGATACCACCGCTCTGCCTGCTACCCTGCAGCTCTGGTCAGTCTGATAGGCCAGGGGGGATCCATCCACAGCACCCCTGATCCATAGTAAGAGGTCAGGAGTACCAGCCCAGGTACACCAGTAACGGGGTACACACGGAGCGTCAGTTACTCAGAAAAAACCTGGTACTGGATACCAGTAAGGAGTCCAGTAGTGGCAGCATTTGTAAGCCCCCCCTACTGCGGCAAGAATCCGCATTTGGGATAACAAAAGGGAACGGTTGCAAAGTAAGCCCAGCCGGTTTCCAGCAACAACAGTCAGGGTGGCATAGGCGGTCCATCCTGTCCCAAGAATTTGTCATTTTATAATTATTAAAAAAGTGTTCCATGTGGCTCAGAGTAGGCCATCTTCTCAATCGTAAATTAAATCCACAACCAGTCAAATCAAACACTTTAATAATAACAGTACAGCAATTAAATGCACAGCATATGAAAACCAATAACATAATGCACTGTGTGTTGATTAATGGAAATTTCCCCTATTGTGGACCTTGCCCCCTTTAATTAGGCAATAGACCCAGTTAGTTTTGCTGATTAAATACAATCTTGGACAGTTTATTAAAACTGAACCTACAGGTGAAGAACTCTTTGCCCATGGAGGGAGTGGGATCATATACAGTCCTCCATGTCCATAAACCTAGAATTTTCTGGAAGACAACACAGTGTGGGCCAGATGTATGGAAGACTCCATGTGATCGCTTCTCTCTAAAGACAGAGGGAGAAATGTACTAAAGTGCAGTTTGGATACTGGAAACTCAAACCACATACAAAACCGCTAGAAAAGGGCACATTTTTTAAGACAGCTGTGATAGGCGAGAAAGCAAACTGTTGTCTCCTTTCTGTTCTGGAAGGCCAGATAGCGCAAACATTGACTTGTTAATTATCGGGGCAATAATTATTTTTATTAAGGAAGCAATATTTATGCTTTTAGTAAACAATTTTCTAAGGGGGCAAAATTAATATATCATTATATAATTTTATTTGTAATGGAGGGAATAGCTGATGGAATGCCCAATATTTAATTTACAGTGCACATAACTAATAAGTCAATGTTGTCTCCCTTCTGTTCTGAAAGGCCAGATGCACAGTAGATATTTGAGCAATCTCACCTATCAGGACCAGGTCTAAAATTTCTGCCTTCTTTTCTGGCCGTTTTGTAAACTGCGGCTTCATACATTCCACAATTTGTACTCTTCCCATGTAAGAAAATCGGGATGGCGGTTTCAGAACTGGCCCATTCATAACATGCTGTTCCATGTGCGGTTTCGCCTTTAATTTCACGGTTTACAAATCACATATAAAACTACAAAAAAATCTTTAATATATGTCCCCCAGTCCTCCTGCAGCTATCACTATTAAAAAGATAAAGTTCCACAAGGAGGAGGACAGTTCCTTTAATTTCAGAGTGGATTAAAATTATAATTACTTCTATTATTCATCAGTTCCAGAAATGATGGAGTTTAAAAAACAAAACAAAAACCATTTCCTGAAGCAGTTCTGAGTTCTCGTTCTTTAGAGCATTTGTTGAACTACAATTCCCAGACATTGCTGCATTGTTACACCCAAGCAAGTTTTGATAAGGTTTGGCATGTTGACAGGTTCATTTTAATAAAGGAGGGGGGAAGGGGGAGGGGATGTTATTTACCCTGGGCCACCATTAATCTTCCTAAAATCTGATCCTCAATAGTAGAAGCCCTAAAAGAGCTTCCAGGTAAAATAAAACAACAAAGTCTGCCTAAATGTTCATCATGATCTAACCATAATATTATCACAAGTCCTAAATCTGAACCTAAAACTACCCAAGTCCTAGCAGTATCATTTGTGATACTGTGTGTAAAAGAAAAAATATGTTTGCCTTGGTACACTTGATACATTTGGGTTACAGTTGCAAGTTATCCCTCTTGGAAAAGAGCCACGGTGCCTTTTAGTGTAATATTTGCCCTGGGCCCGCTAATGTCTTAAGCCCCCCTTGCCTGTCTCCCAAACCTCACCTCAAGTTTAAGGGATCTTTTTTTTTATTATTTTTTAACATAACCATGTTTTCAGGATTTCTGAAGTTGTACATAAATTAATAACTATAAACTGACTGGCAGAGTAATTATCCACAATTGACTACTGTAATGTGATTATATTACAGGGGCATGTGGTGAGCTAGATACCACTGTACTTTACATAAAGCAGTTTGCACTGTGATTTGGGAACTAAGTGAACATACAATACTGATGTGACCCTTACTGATTTTTATGCTTTTATCAAATATTCAACTATAAGCCAAAACAGATTTGTCTATCTATCCACCGACTACTTAAGCAACCAGTGGCAGATCATTGCCTTCTGTTCTTTGTTGTGTTTGACCTTTTCCTGTCATCTGTCTGACCTTTGACCTTATATGATCCTGTCTTCTGCCCTTTGCTCTCAGCCAGCTTCCTAACACTTCATCTTCTTCTGTATCTGTGGATTCAGCTATTGCTTTTCTGGTTCCTACTCTGGTTAGTGTCCTTGGCTTGATGCCTCTTTTTCCTGAAAGTTCCCCGCCGGCTGCTTCTATTCCCTTATTCTGCCATAATAAACATTATTGTTGCATCCAACTCTGGTTCCAACCTGTATTCATTACAGTATGTTTTATTGCTAAATAGAGATTTTGTTTTTTTCCTAAATCTAATTTTACCTTTAAATCTTACCAGGCTGATTATAAACCTCTAGAGCTGGCTGTCTTGTCTGTCCCTGTTTTATGTACGTCACTTGTCCCTACTGTACAGCACTGCAGAACACTGTGGTTCCTTACAAATCTATGGTAATGATACAAACCCTAATAACTTCAGCCTGGCTCCTTCAAATGAAGTATATAATGAATATGGCGTAAGGCAGTTGTCTTTCCTTAAGCCAGCGACTACTCATTTGTTTGTTACTTGTTTCTTTTCTTTTTAACCAAATGCCCCGGACATTGCTGGTATGAGAAGCCAAACCACCAGGTAACCTGGTATAATTGCACTTGTCAGCTATGTTGACTGCAATAGTCGGAGAACTGCATTGCAGCCCGTGTCATCCAGCCAGACTTATCTCATACTTCCAGGGGCCTCTAAGTGTGTCACTAAACTAGAGACAAATCTGATTATTAGGCAATCCTTTCAAATAATAAGATCAACCATTCACTACCTGCAAATCACTAGTTACAGATAACCCATATTAAAAAAAACACATACGTAACATGTATAGAGCTGACGTGAGAAGTTACTGATGCGGTTACAAAATATTTCATTTAACTTCACACATTTGGTTATGAATGGTACCATGCTCTAATACATATATGGCATTTATTCTCTAGAAAGGTGAACCAGTAATTGGGTAGCTAGTGTTTTGGGGCCTGTTCAGGTTAAGCAGGCTGGGGAGTCTTGTCCCACTAGACCATTTATAGAACTATTTAACATCTGCAAAATCAGCAACAGCGGTAACTACTACAATACTCAAAAATAAATCATTTATCATTATTTAGACAAGTTAGGAGGCAGGAAGTACAAGACGATGCAAGACGTGTATAACAACTATTTTGCGGGTAAAGGTATAGAAAATATTCTGAAACCCATTGCAGATCTGCCTTCGTGTATCACAGTTTAGAAAAGGAAACAACATCCCCCCCTTGTTTATACAGTTACCTGGTGAGTATGTAAGAAATATTGCAGTAGTGAATAAATATTTTGCTGGAGTAAGGACCTTAGTTTTACAGTTTCTGAAAATGTATTAATCTATAGAGGTGATTTATGTGGTGTACTTCATAACCATGCTGGTTACCCACACAAAATATCTGTTGAGAAGGGTAAGTGCCATACACAGAAATGTATTCTGAGGGGGAGATTCCATTATCCGCGATGTTCCTCAGAGCATTACAGCCGCGGTATTTTTACAAAAAATCTTCGCTGATTTTTCCTCGAGCCCCATAGAGGTGCTAGGAAAAAAATCAGTAGAGACCTTACTGTAGTAATGGTAAAAATGCGCAGCCGCGATGTTCTGAGGAACATTAAATCTCGCCCTGAGCATGACAGAGTATTGGCATCTACACTCGGAATAAACAGAGCTTATTACTTTTAATGTTTGAGCAAATAAGTGTCAAACAGCAATGTCGCAGGGTTTGGTATTACTGTAATTAAACAGATATAGCAAAAGCTCTATAAAATGACTGATGGTAAAATGCACAAATTGCTTTAGTTTACACCAACTTTTGTTCTTTTGATAATATTGGTCTTAAAAGTGACCTCGAGTTTTGTGACTACAGAAAAAGAAATGTTAGTCATTTTATATAGCACCTCACTCCCAACTGCCTTATATTAGGGCTCACACTGTTCTTTTTATAACGAAATTAAATGCTATTTAAAATTCCATATAGTGATGAAAAATGTCAGTTTAAGACAATGGGGTATATTTACTAAACTGCAGGTTTGAAAAAGTGGCGATGTTGCCTATAGCAACCAATCAGATTCTAGTTGCTATTTTGTAGAATGCACTAAATAAATGATAACTAGAATCTGATTGGTTGCTATAGGCAACATCTCCACTTTTTCAAACCCGCAGTTTAGTAAATCTAGCCCAAGTCTCTTTCATAAAAACAATCATTGTGTGGTAAATTCTTGGCTCACTGGTTCTTAATCAGTGAAATGGTGAAAACAATTAATATGACTTAAATATTCTTGGTGTGTAAAAAGTGATTTTGGCTCTGAAAATTACTCTCCTTCTAACCCTATTGCTACCAAAATGCTTTGTGTTTATAATAAATTCTGCATTCTCCCCCTCTGTACTTGCAGACATTTGTTCTGTCCAGATACTGCACTAACGCAAGACTTACACGTATAAAAATAATATGAACATATCAGGACCAGCTTGTTGTCACGGAGAATAATCATCAATATATTACAGGGACGTATAATAACACACTATTATCACAACTGCTCTACATACGACCCACAGCCACTATAGTAGTGAAATAGATCATCATATATCATCAGAGACTGGAGGAACAGAAAACTAATTAGAAAACTATTTACATTTAAATAGAAATCTCTCCTCTCCTAAGTAGTCAAAAAAAAATCGCCTCCAACCCATTTTGTGCCTGAGAGTCAGCAATGACTTGTGCCCTTTCTGCTCAAAGGGGAATAATAAAACAAGAATTAGAAAAGTTTAAAGATATTTTTAAGTAGGAGCTTTGTGTGCTTTGGTGGTTGGTTTAAGGAAATAAAAATCAGTTCTGGTTAAAATGTTCCTTGAAATATCTGTATCAAAAACAAAAAGAGAAAAAAAATGAGGTCTCATTTCTGACAGGATAAGGTTTTCTGTAAGAGCAAAAATAAAACTTGTATTTGGCAGTGATCTTATTAATACTGTAAATTGGGTGCAGATTTGAGTCCCCATAAACAACAGTTCCACATTAACATCCAGCCACAAGGGTTCATCTTGTGTCTATCACGAGCTGTCTGTGTTCCAAAGAACGATGGACTGTTTATACTTTGGCAAAACTTAAAGGATCCATACGAATGTGTGGTCTTCACCCTTTGGAGTGCAAGTATTTTGGGGGGACAATTTCTCCAAGTTTATACAATTTTTCAGATGACAAACGAGGATTTGTGCCTGAAATCTCCCTGGAAGATAGAATATGTCAGATTAGTCAGTTCAAACAAGCCTAAAATGCCATGTGATGGAATATAAAAAGGTATCATGTAATATACCTAACAGATATGCCAAAGTTCCCCAACCATTACAGAACACAATATTTTACTGAATATATTTTTTTAGCACAGTAAGCTACTGCCCTCTGTTATCAGTTCTGTAAGAAATGCAGTGGATATCTGTAGTTTCCATCATCGCGCTGGCCATAAATGTTACACGTGTGGGTGACAACTGATCCAATATCGCCAGAGATTCGATTGTGTGTGTTCTGTCATCATAAAAATACATTTTGATGAACCTACAATGTTCTTAGATGATGCAGTCATTGGAAAAATCTTTCTGCCTAAATTGATCACACGTTTCCCCAAATACAATCAGTTCAGATAGATGGCAATTATATTGTAATGTGTGTGATGTGATTGTAATATTTATTTAGAATCGACTTATTAGGAAGAATGTATATTGTAAATATATTTGTGTAAAAGCAGCCTAAATTCCAGGTTTCCCAGTCCTGTAGATACAGATCATTCTATAGTATAGCATGCAGCAACGGGAGCGCATTCTATAGTATAGCATGCAGCAACGGGAGCGCATTCTATAGTATAGCATGCAGCAACGGGAGCGCATTCTATAGTATAGCATGCAGCAACGGGAGCACATTCTATAGTATAGCATGCAGCAACGGGAGCACATTCTATAGTATAGCATGCAGCAACGGGAGCACATTCTATAGTATAGCATGCAGCAACGGGAGCACATTCTATAGTATAGCATGCAGCAACGGGAGCACATTCTATAGTATAGCATGCAGCAACGGGAGCACATTCTATAGTATAGCATGCAGCAACGGGAGCACATTCTATAGTATAGCATGCAGCAACGGGAGCACATTCTATAGTATAGCATGCAGCAACGGGAGCACATTCTATAGTATAGCATGCAGCAACGGGAGCACATTCTATAGTATAGCATGCAGCAACGGGAGCACATTCTATAGTATAGCATGCAGCAACGGGAGCACATTCTATAGTATAGCATGCAGCAACGGGAGCACATTCTATAGTATAGCATGCAGCAACGGGAGCACATTCTATAGTATAGCATGCAGCAATGGGAGCACATTCTATAGTATAGCATGCAGCAATGGGAGCACATTCTATAGTATAGCATGCAGCAACGGGAGCACATTCTATAGTATAGCATGCAGCAACGGGAGCACATTCTATAGTATAGCATGCAGCAACGGGAGCACATTCTATAGTATAGCATGCAGCAACGGGAGCACATTCTATAGTATAGCATGCAGCAACGGGAGCACATTCTATAGTATAGCATGCAGCAATGGGAGCACATTCTATAGTATAGCATGCAGTAATGGGAGCACATTCTGCTAGGATTCTTGTCTATATCAATTCATGTCGCCACTTTCTTACCTCATCACTTGTCCGCAAGTAGTTCACACCGTCCGCTTTTGCTGGGTTCTTGTAGCTGCATGAGGAGGGACAGGAGAAGTATTAGTAACAGAATAACCCACAGCCATATTGCTGTACAAAGTAGAAAACATTTCCTTTTCTTTTCACTAAAATGTTTCTTCTATGTAGGAGTCATAGAACTCTGAGCACCACAATCATTAATATAGACCGGTCTTCCTATACATGAAGGAACTAATGAGGTCTTCATATAGGGACGAAAACATAACTTTTATTCGCAAAACCTCAATAAAATCAAGCTTTTTAATAAACAATTATAAAAACCGATGCTGGTGAATACAATAAATAGCATTGTGAATTCATCGGAAGACTGACTATCGAGACACATTTATCATGATTCAACAGAAAAACCTTCCATATAACGAGTAGTTTATGAACCCAATGTATTTTTAGAGTGATCAGTTGTAATGGGGTATAATACTATATTGGTTTTTAAAGAGATAAAAGTTTTTGGGAGGTGTTGATTGTTGTATTTAATAAATATATTGCCTATATGTGTTTTTACCTTCCCTGGATTTATATCTAATAAGCACAGGCAATTCATAATTAGCTAACAAGATGATTATATACAGATCTCAGGTAATATATAATCTTCTTCATAATATTTTAAATGGTATTGCACTATGTTCCAAATTACTTGATACACATTTTATTATCTATTGCTGTTCTTTAATTGCAAATGTACAGCCTTCCTGGATGGCTAAATATCCTACTCCTCATTCTGACTGGCAACAAGAGTGTGATACCCAGATGTGACCAGGAGAGGGCAGAGCACTGTATGCACCACCATCACTCCCAGCCTGTCCTGAATGGCAGCAAGAGTGCGATACCCAGATGTGACCAGGAGAGGGCAGAGCACTGTATGCACCACCATCACTCCCAGCCTGTCCTGAATGGCAGCAAGAGTGCGATACCCAGATGTGACCAGGAGGGGGCAGAACACTATGTGCCCTCTCACCACTCAATCTCTAGAAAAGTTATATGTAACCCAAAGTAAATATTCTGTAATGTGGAACATCAGAGGCATCATCTCTATAGTGGTGCAGTGTGTAAAGGGAGCCTATTATTTTACCTTCATGCTGCTTTTAACCCATTGAAGCAAAAAACAAACAGTCGATAACTGCTCCAAAGCCCCAATCACTAGAACATGATAGCGATACCAAAATTCCCTTGGTGTTCTCAGTGTCTCCCAGTCTGAATGGCTCCACCAGTTAACGAATCAGAAATGTGGTAGATGTTTCAAATGGCGGAGAGTCTAGACAACTCGTTCACTCGTTTAGCACCGACACAACTACATACTCAATTTTCATGTGAATTTTACTGCATTGAAGTCTCAAGATCTGTTGCTATTTTCAATGTGTAGAGTATTTACACATTGTAGAGTATTTACACACTGTAGAGTATTTACACACTGTAGAGTATTTACACACTGTAGAGTATTTACACACTGTAGAGTATTTACACACTGTAGAGTATTTACACATTGTAGAGTATTTACACACTGTAGAGTATTTACACACTGTAGAGTATTTACACATTGTAGAGTATTTACACATTGTAGAGTATTTACACACTGTAGAGTATTTACACACTGTAGAGTATTTACACATTGTAGAGTATTTACACATTGTAGAGTATTTACACATTGTAGAGTATTTACACATTGTAAAGTATTTACACCATGAAGTTATTTTTCGCACAAGTTACACTATCAGGTAATGTATGAAAGTCCAATTTCTGCAAGTCACCGGAAATCGGCAACTTTGCAGTGAAAATTTAAAGGGTTGATGGCTTGTAAAGACAAACTTGCTGAAATCAGACTTTCATACATTTACCCCTATGTATTTTTTCCAGCTTCCCATTGTTTCAAGCAACAGCTATAATTTATCTTATCTAAGTGGAAGCTTTTTCCAGACAACTAGAGATGGAAATGTGGGTGGACAGCTAAGCAGCGATCACATTTAAAGGTTTATGTAATGAATATACCAATAAACACATTTATATTCAAACGGGTCAAATATAGCAAAATATATTCAGTGCTGTGTTCATTTTTTGTGCCTAAGTGTTTCCTTTTTGGTTACAGTAACCCTTGAAATGTATATTTGCAAATTCATGTAGCAAACACCTCTACTTTTATTATTTTTATACATGTAGGTCTTCTGCCAAGTGTTCAGGGGGGAAACTGGTTATTTGTGCACTAGTAGCAGATTTTCCCTTATTGCATCTATAACTGGTTACAAAGGGTTTACATCAATATTTCATTTTCCTTTCCATTTTTTAGGATACTTCTTTTAATATAACTTAGCCCCCCTAATAATAGAATATGGAAACACTTTAAAAAGGGGTTGTATAGTGTTGTCTGTAGCAATTATGAAGCAGTATGAGGAGGGCTCCTATTGAAGAGAAGGAAGAAGTAGACCCTACTGAGAGCAGCAATACTATACAATCCCACTAACTGCTGCTCCCTATCTACCATGACTTTCTCGGGGGTAACCAGACAGAGATAGGGTGAGTTAGCTAATAAAGTAGTTGTGCACCTCTGTCCGTTGGGTCTGCTATTACTGGCAAAGTAACCTTTCCGATAGGCACAGCAAATGCCTACTGTGATGAGGATCAGCACCACTACCACTACCAGGATTCCTCCTACGATGCCACCAATGTTCAAGTCATCTGAGAATAAAGAAATCTTCATTACTCCAGAAGAAATGGCAAAACAGAATTGTTCAAAGAGATTCAATGTATATAACATTCAGAGAGAACCAATAAATAAGGTGGTTCAAGGTGTTTTGTGACAAATCCCTCCCATACGGAGGTTGGCACTAAGCTTCAGGGTGACATTCAGAGATATATCAATCTGTGACCTATGACCGGTATAACACACTGTGATGCCTCCGATTAGTGTATAAAACACCAGTTCTATTCTTACCCTGATGGGATGCAGGACGGAGGGAGGTACATTCAACAAATGCACAAAATATTGTAGTACTTCCCCATTCACAAACCAACCAGCATGCAGTATATACATGGACAACTTACAGACTTCTAGCAGCTGAGCCTCACACCGAGCTGAGCCTGCAGCATTGCTGGCGATACAGTAATACTGCCCCATGTCACCTTTATTCACTGCAGAAAACATCTGGTGAAAAGAAATGAGAACAGTGACACCAGTGCTATCCTCTCACCTATATATGTCACCTATATGTCACCAGTGCTTGTTGTCACAGTGCTATCCTCTCACTTATATGTCACCTATATATGTCACCAGTGCTCGTTGTCACAGTGCTATCCTCTCACCTATATGTCACCTATATATGTCACCAGTGCTCGTTGACCAGTGCTATCCTCTCACCTATATGTCACCAGTGCTTGTTGTCACAGTGCTATCCTCTCACTTATATGTCACCTATATATGTCACCAGTGCTCGTTGTCACAGTGCTATCCTCTCACCTATATGTCACCTATATATGTCACCAGTGCTCGTTGTCACAGTGCTATCCTCTCACCTATATGTCACCTATATATGTCACCAGTGCTCGTTGTCAGCGCTATCCTCTCACCTAGATATGTCACCTATATGTCACCAGTGCTTGTTGTCAGCGCTATCCTCTCACCTATATATGTCACCTATATGTCACCAGTGCTTGTTGTCACAGTGCTATCCTCTCACCTATATATGTCACCTATATGTCACCAGTGCTTGTTGTCACAGTGCTATCCTCTCACCTATATGTCACCTATATATGACACCAGTGCTATCCTCTCACCTATATATATGTCACCAGTGCTTGTTGTCACAGTGCTATCCTCTCACCTATATGTCACCTATATATGACACCAGTGCTATCCTCTCACCTATATATATGTCACAAGTGCTTGTTGTCACAGTGCTATCCTCTCACCTATATGTCACCTATATATGACACCAGTGCTATCCTCTCACCTATATATATGTCACCAGTGCTTGTTGTCACAGTGCTATCCTCTCACCTATATATGTCACCTATATGTCACCAGTGCTCGTTGTCACAGTGCTATCCTCTCACTTATATATGTCACCTGTATGTCACCAGTGCTATCCTCTCACCTATATATGTCACCTATATATGTCACCAGTGCTCGTCGCAGTGCTATCCTCTCACCTATATGTCACCTATATATGTCACCAGTGCTCGTTGTCGCAGTGCTATCCTCTCACCTATATATGTCACCTATATATGTCACCAGTGCTCGTTGTCAGCGCTATCCTCTCACCTAGATATGTCACCTATATATGTCACCAGTGCTTGTTGTCACAGTGCTATCCTCTCACCTATATGTCACATATATATGTCACCAGTGCTCGTTGTCAGCGCTATCCTCTCACCTAGATATGTCACCTATATATGTCACCAGTGCTTGTTGTCACAGTGCTATCCTCTCACCTATATGTCACATATATATGTCACCAGTGCTCGTTGTCACAGTGATATCCTCTCACCTATATATGTCACCTATATGTCACCAGTGCTTGTTGTCACAGTGCTATCCTCTCACCTATATGTCACATATATATGTCACCAGTGCTCGTTGTCACAGTGATATCCTCTCACCTATATATGTCACCTATATGTCACCAGTGCTTGTTGTCACAGTGCTATCCTCTCACTTATATATGTCACCTGTATGTCACCAGTGCTCGTTGTCACAGTGCTATCCTCTCACCTACATATGTCACCTATATATGTCACCTATATGTCACCAGTGCTATCCTCTCACCAATATGTCACCTATATGTCACCAGTGCTCGTTGTCACAGTGCTATCCTCTCACCTATATATGTCACCAGTGCTCGTTGTCACAGTGCTGTCCTCTCACCAATATATGTCACCTATATATGTCACCAGTGCTCGTTGTCACAGTGCTATCCTCTCACCTATATATGTCACCAGTGCTCGTTGTCACAGTGCTATCCTCTCACCTATATATGTCACCAGTGCTCGTTGTCACAGTGCTATCCTCTCACCTATATATGTCACCATTGCTCGTTGTCACAGTGCTACCCTCTCACCTATATATGTCACCAGTGCTCGTTGTCACAGTGCTATCCTCTCACCTATATATGTCACCAGTGCTCGTTGTCACAGTGCTATCCTCTCACCTATATATGTCACCAGTGCTCGTTGTCACAGTGCTATCCTCTCACCTATATATGTCACCAGTGCTCGTTGTCACAGTGCTATCCTCTCACCTATATATGTCACCAGTGCTCGTTGTCACAGTGCTATCCTCTCACCTATATATGTCACCAGTGCTCGTTGTCACAGTGCTATCCTCTCACCTATATATGTCACCTATATGTCACCTATATGTGCCGCATATATGTCACCAGTGCTCGTTGTCACAGTGCTATCCGCTCACCTATATATGTCACCAGTGCTCGTTGTCACAGTGCTATCCTCTCACCTATATATGTCACCTATATGTCACCAGTGCTCGTTGTCACAGTGCTATCCTCTCACCTATATATGTCACCTATATGTGCCGCATATATGTCACCTATATATGTCACCAGTGCTCGTTGTCACAGTGCTATCCGCTCACCTATATATGTCACCAGTGCTCGTTGTCACAGTGCTATCCTCTCACCTATATATGTCACCTAGATATGTCACCAGTGCTCGTTGTCAGTGCTATCCTCTCACCTAAGTCACCTATATATGTCACCAGTGCTATCCTCTCACCTATGTCACCAGTGCTCGTTGTCACAGTGCTATCTTCTCACCTATGTCACCTATATGTCACCAGTGCTATCCTCTCACCTATATATGTCACCTATATGTCACCAGTGCTCGTTGTCACAGTGCTATCCTCTCACCTATATATGTCGCCTATATATGTCGCCTATATATGTCACCAGTGCTCGTTGTCACAGTGCTGTCCTCTCACCAATATATGTCACCTATATATGTCACCAGTGCTCGTTGCCACAGTGCTATCCTCACCTATATATGTCACCTATATGTCACCAGTGCTCGTTGTCACAGTGCTATCCTCTCACCTATATATGTCACCTATATGTGCCGCATATGTCACCTATATATATATATATATGTCACCTATATGTCACCAGTGCTCGTTGTCACAGTGCTATCCCTCTCGCCTATATATGTTACCTATATGTCACCAGTGCTCGTTGTCACAGTGCTATTCTCTCACCTATATATGTCACCTATATGTCACCTATATGTCACCAGTGCTCGTTGTCACAGTGCTATTCTCTCACCTATGTATGTCACCTATGTATGTCACCTATATGTCACCAGTGCTCGTTGTCACAGTGCTATCCTCACCTATATATCACCTATATATGTCGCCTATATATGTCACCTATATATGTCACCAGTGCTCGTTGTCACAGTGCTATCCTCTCACCTATATATGTCACCTAGATATGTCACCAGTGCTCGTTGTCAGTGCTATCCTCTCACCTAAGTCACCTATATATGTCACCAGTGCTATCCTCTCACCTATGTCACCAGTGCTCGTTGTCACAGTGCTATCTTCTCACCTATATGTCACCAGTGCTATCCTCTCACCTATATATGTCACCTATGTCACCAGTGCTCGTTGTCACAGTGCTATCCTCTCACCTATATATGTCGCCTATATATGTCGCCTATATATGTCACCAGTGCTCGTTGTCACAGTGCTGTCCTCTCACCAATATATGTCACCTATATATGTCACCAGTGCTCGTTGCCACAGTGCTATCCTCACCTATATATGTCACCAGTGCTCGTTGTCACAGTGCTATCCTCTCACCTATATATGTCACCTATATGTGCCGCATATGTCACCTATATATATATATATGTCACCTATATGTCACCAGTGCTCGTTGTCACAGTGCTATCCTCTCACCTATATGTGCCGCATATGTCACCTATATATATATATATATATATATATATGTTACCTATATGTCACCAGTGCTCGTTGTCACAGTGCTATTCTCTCACCTATATATGTCACCTATATGTCACCTATATGTCACCAGTGCTCGTTGTCACAGTGCTATTCTCTCACCTATGTATGTCACCTATGTATGTCACCTATATGTCACCAGTGCTCGTTGTCACAGTGCTATCCTCACCTATATATCACCTATATATGTCGCCTATATATGTCACCTATATATGGCGCAGTGCTCGTTGTCACAGTGCTATCATCTCACCTATATATGTCACCTATATGTCACCAGTGCTCGTTGTCACAGTGCTATCCTCTCACCTATATATGTCACCAGTGCTCGTTGTCACAGTGCTATCCTCTCACCTATATATGTCACCAGTGCTCGTTGTCACAGTGCTATCCTCTCACCTATATATGCCACCTATATGTCACCAGTGCTCGTTGACCAGTGCTATCCTCTCACCTATATATGTCACCTATATATGTCACCAGTGCTCGTTGTCACAGTGCTATTCTCTCCTATATATGTCACCAGTATGTCACCAGTGCTCGTTGTCACAGTGCTATCCTCTCACCTATATGTCACCTATATATGTCACCAGTGCTCGTTGTCACAGTGCTATCCTCTCACCTAGATATGTCACCTATATGTCACCAGTGCTCGTTGTCACAGTGCTATCCTCTCACCTATATGTCACCTATATATGTCACCAGTGCTCGTTGTCACAGTGCTATCCTCTCACCTATATGTGTCACCTATATGTCACCAGTGCTCGTTGTCGCAGTGCTATTCTCTCACCTATGTGACCAGGAACTTACCAGGGTACCTGTAATGATATTTAGTGTGAACGATGAATTCAGGAATTTCGGGTTGGCTTTCGAGTCTTCAGGGAGAGCGTCACTGTTGCGGTACCAACGGTAAACAGACCTGGGATAACCCTCATTCTCCTGGCAATGCAGAACAGCAGATTTACCCACCGGGACAGACTTGGGTACCCGGCATTGGGGAGTCACTGGTTTCACTGAGGAATGGAACAAAACAAGAGTCAGCTCTGTAGTGATCTAATCGGGTAATAAAGAGACAGAACAGTGACAGGAGCAGACATATCAAACTTGTGCTTTGGAGGCCAGCTTATAAAGAGTGCCTAAAGGGCGCTGATAATTCGGCTATGCACCTACAAGACACGTTTATTTGCTTGAATGGCATTCTAAAAATAAATAAATCTGGATGTGGCACGGGGTGGAAAAAAGGACTATGTAAGAAAGATGTAAAATATCTGTCACCTGAAACTTTTCTTACCCCTCCCCCTGGATAAGTGGCCCCGCACCCCGCACCCCCCCCCCCCCCCCCCCACACACACTGCATTACAGTTGTATTAAAAATGAAAATGCAATTAGTTGTCAATAAAGACGCAGATGGTGAAACGAAGTGTTGGACAATTGTACGTGTGTATATGTCAAGAGGTTTCCCCTTCTACAGTGATGTCACAGGCCCAGCACTGGGGCATGTTCGTCATTTGGATACCAGCAATACTGCTACTCTTTCTAGATCTCAAATGGAGGAAAGCCCTCTCCAAGTCACATGAGCCGGTAGTTACCCCACACAAGCTAAAATACAGGTTAGTTTATATAATCAGCACTACAAAGAACATTCACGAACACGTATGTATTAGTATTTAGTAGCTACTTCTTATGTGACAAAATGTATCTTATGCTTAGTGGTCCTGTAACGGACCCATTTCTAAATGGATTATATTGGGATCGTAATAAATGTGCCAATAAAGCCTAGTTGCCGACTTCTCAGACTTCCGTTCCGGGAGATGAAGGAGCAGGCGGGACTTGCATCATAACACCTTGTCCACTACGGTTAAGCAAACCATTAAATCACACCCTGGTGGGAGGGTCGTGATGGTACAAAGTGCGTCATCATCACAGCCCTGCCCTCAATTTCGCTGTCTGGCCACACTTAGGAAAATGTAACACTATATTGGGAGTTTCTTGGACAAGTATGGAAGAGGGCGACTGTGCAAAAAGTGTAAAACTGGGGATGAACCATTTAAGAACAAGCAGTGCAGGAGAGGGCAGAATCTCAGAGGCTGGGGTAAAGAAGTAATTCCAGTGCACGTACTCCATAAAACATTACCAATGGCACATTTGGCATTGTACAGTCACTAAAACATGAGGACACATCAAGACTCGAGCGTTTAAGAACAATGGTAGTACAGCGTTGTTACAGTGAGTGTCATGGCTGACGATTGCGTATGGTTAAGGTGCAGAAGAGTAGGGGAAAGGTAGAGCCAAACGAGAATGGATTCTCACCAGACTGATTTCAGTAACGGTTATCGTAAAGTACACTGGAGAGTAGGACAATGAACTCCTTGCTGTGTTTGATGTATTAGCTGAAGGCGAAGTGTAATCTGCAGCTGGGATAATTTCACATTAAGCCTCATGTAGGACTTGCATAGCCGGGGTCTCAAAGTAGCCAAAACCAGGAGAAACCGGTCATCAGAAACACTACTGTTTCTTGTTCATAATTACTTTCGGACCCTATTCTACTCCCATTACTCCATCTCTACTCTCACCCCTCTTTAATCACTTGTGCTTTTATCCATAACATTGCATATGAAGGAATTTGGAGACCCCACCCATACAATGTTGAGATTTTTTTAGATTTACTGTAATTATATAAAATCAAATGATAAAAAATGAGTAGTTTCAGCTATTCCGTGAGACCCAGGATATTTGTGTCCTACAGTAATTTTCAATCATCTCAGCCCCAGGTTACAAATTGTACTGAACTAATACATCACATACAGCAGGAAGTTGACTGCCAGAGAGATGCGATTAATATCCAGTTACTGTATTTCTCATCTGATTACTGTTACCCTGAAGCACCACAAATTCCTCTTGCATCTTTCTAGACGTGTCAGACGGTTTTACAGATGAAGAGCTCAATACAATGTCTACTACACAACTCCTCAATCACATTATTCACACTATGCCAAGGTTATTATAAAATAGTGTGGTGGGGTGCAGTAAGTGCGTCATATCATGCCAAATGCCCCAACCAATTATACTCCATGTGTATGCAGCATCTCACCACTGGTCAATGCTTCCCCAAATCATCCTGGAAGTCACACTGGGTAACATTTCATTACTATAACTAAGTATCTGAGGTTGTTCCCTATCTTGATGTATCTTCTTCTGTAGACCACCAGCCACTGTTCAAATGCAAGAAGGAGCACCCAGTCAAACAGCCGATTCCTGGTCATCACCTACTTTATTTATTGTGCATTTGTCTTTTCTTTGTGAGCAATGAAACAACTATTAAGGAAACAGACTAATTTTATTTTACTTTATAGTGATTGATGTTGTCTACTAAAATATTTCAGCTATACTTTTATTTAATACTTTTTCTCCTCTAGAAAATTTCAATCAGCCAATTCCAATTAGTTTCCCACTGAATATGCACAACCAACAAACCCACTGTACTAAATTACTAAAATATGTTTAGTAAATGTATACAGAGAAATCATTTTGGCTTTATAGTCCATTTTGCAATCACGTTTCACTCATTTCCTAATCCTAATTTTTTTAAGTTTAGCGCCCAGTTCTTGGCTTTTATTTATTTACATAGTGACAGATTTAAATATGAGCCCTCCAGAATCTCTGTCACGGACGCTGCCAATACATACATGTGGGATCTAACAGATCTAATGCGAGGACTCTCCAGAATCACTGACCCTAACACGCTCTGTACATACATGTGGCATCTAACAGATCTAATCAGGGTTACTCTTCAGAATCACTGACCCTGACGCACTCTGTACATATATGTGGCATCTAACCCGAGGACTCTGTAGAATTACTGTCCCTATGTGGCTGGATTATTTATAAATAAATTATTGTATAAATTTATTTTAATTATTAGCGTAGTGCGCCAAATTATATCATTGAAAATGTACTGATTTTAATACTGGGTATTAGAAATGTACTGATTTCTAAGGTATTGATTTGTGATGCAATAGGCATTTGTTGGAGGAAATATGTTTTGTTACTTCGAGAAGAAATCCTAAATAAGTTAATTAATTATTTTTATGTGAAGTGACCAACACATCTGTTTAGACTGAAAGCAGAGGAGGGGGTAATTAGACCACTGTCTCTTTAAAGAAATCAAGGGATTGATGTAAATTTTGTTTAAACTGCATTAGCTCCAAGGTTACAGGATATTACATCCTAAATGGTATTTATTGAATGTGATGTATCAGACAATTCGGTACAAGCTAAGACAGGGGCTGGGTTACTTACTGCCAAGTTAGGGCTGCAAAACTGTGTGTAAACCCTGTTTGACCATGTAATGCATAATTCCATCTGCACCATCTGAGATCACTAGTACCATAAACTAGTGTGTAACTGTTCTTATTCGGACACTTGAGCTAATAAAACATCATTGCTTCAAGATCCTGCTTGGACAACTACTTGCCTGCGGCAATTCCTGTGACCTACAGATTTGACCAATCTAATCCGTTATCCGGCTGTTGTGAGGTTGGAACCCAGCATCCAGTACAAACGCTTTGCCTGCTAACCTGCAGCTCTGGCAGTGTGATAGGCAGGGCCGGACTGGCCACCTGGCACTTCTGGCAAATGCCGCAAATTTTCGGGGCGGGGGATCGCGGGGGTGCCGCGATTTGCATGAGTCTGAGAAGGCCAGGGTGGTAGGAGCTGCTGGGAGAGGGTTTGAGAGACCCAGGGTGGTAGGGGCTGCTGGGAGAGGGTTTGAGAGACCCAGGGTGGTAGGGGCTGCTGGGAGAGGGGGTGAGAGACCCAGGGGGGTAGGGGCTGCTGGGAGAGGGGGTGAGAGACCCAGGGGGGGTAGGGGCTGCTGGGAGAGGGGGTGAGAGACCCAGGGGGGGTAGGGGCTGCTGGGAGAGGGGGTGAGAGATCCAGGGGGGGTAGGGTCTGCTCGGAGAGGGGGTGAGAGAGCCAGGGTGGTACGGGCTGCTGGGAGAGGGGGTGAGAGAGCCAGGGTGGTACGGGCTGCTGGGAGAGGGGGTGAGAGAGCCAAAGGGGAAGGAGGTGCTGGGAGAGGGGTGAGAGAGCCAGGGGAGAAGGTGGTGCAGGGGGTTAAGTGAGAGAGCCAGGGGAGAAGGTGGTGCAGGGGGTTAAGTGAGAGGGACAAAGGAGAAGATGGTGCAGGGGCATAGGTAAAAGAAAGTGTAAAGGGAGAGACATCTTAAGAATGTGAATGTCAGGGAAGCAGCTATCATAAAACACAAGTAGTAGTGAAGAATGGGAATGCACAGAGGGGACAAGTGTTAAAAAAAATAAAAAATCAAGCCTTCATACTCCATTCACTTATATTTTCCATACCCCCACTTCTAAATTTCCGCTTCGACCACTGCCTTCTGTTCCTGCTCCCGACTGCCTGTGTGAGTTGACAGCTGCTGATCCCTCCTCGCCCAGCGTGCCAAGTAGGAGAAAAGAACTCAGAATACCATAATCAGGTAAGTTCATATATTTTCTCGTGTGCAATGTGTTTTTAACCATCCTTTCATAAACTGGGGGCACTACTGTGTATCCAATGACGTTTAAAACACTATGTATTGTTCATTATTGTGCTGTAATATTTCTTGCACATCTATCTGTACAGAGATTTTTAATTAGGAGGAAAAAACATTGCTTGTCATAAATTTTATCTGTGATTGTGTCAATATATCTATTTTTGTTTGCATTGTAAATGGTGTATTAAGCTGCTCCTGGGACTCACACTCTCAGCATCTGATATGCTGTACCAATTTTTATTTGAGAATGAGTTTTTGTCTGGGCACTACTAATGATTTGGGGGCACTACTATGGCATAATGTTATTTAGGGACACTATTGTGGCATAATATGGCCTTGGGGCACTACGATGTGGAATAATATGAACTTTTGCCAAAGGAAAGTCTTTCATTGTTGAATATGATGGGAGCCCAAAGAAGTTGCTGTATCGTGGCCCAATATTCCTCTTGTCAGCCCTGCCTGTGAGTCAAGGGGGTAGACGTCTCCAGGTAAATAATCTAAATGTTTCCTATCTGTTTTCCATCAAACTGATGGATCACAACCAATTATCTCTCACCCACCTCCACTGTCCCCCTTAATTTATATACTGTGTTATTTAAAATGAATAGAAAAGACGCATATTCAGTTACTAAAAAAAGTTAGTAAAAAAAATATTTTTCTCTGACATTTTGCTGTAGATGGAAATACTTTTAATGCGGCCGTGTGGGTTCAAATGCTCATTCAATAGTTTTTTTAGATATATGTTAGAGTTTTATTTCATGTGGAATGATTCATGAAAATTCTGCCATTACTATATAATTGAGGGAAAAGGGTACCTGTTACCTATATATGTGTAAGTACTCTGTTGTTGCTATTTTGTGGGAGATTTGAAAAAAGCAAAACATTGGTTTCCTACAGTGGCGTCTGTATAATTGGTGGTATTGCTGTAGTATGAGGTGGCGTGCTGGTGGCAATGCTGTAGTGTGTTTGGTGCTTAGTATTGTTAATAAGTAGGAGAGGGTATTGCTGTAATGTGGGGGGTGATGCCGGTTGCTGTAATGTGGGGGGTGATGCTGGTTGCTGTAATGTGGGGGGTGATGCCGGTTGCTGTAATGTAGGGGGTGATGCCGGTTGCTGTAATGTGGGGGGTGATGCTGGACGCTGTAATGTGGGGGGTGATGCTGGACGCTGTAATGTGGGGGGTGATGCCGGTTGCTGTAATGTGGGGGGTGATGCCGGTTGCTGTAATGTGGGGGGTGATGCTGGACGCTGTAATGTGGGGGGTGATGCCGGTGGTTGCTGTAATGTGGGGTTGATGCCGGTTGCTGTAATGTGGGGGGTGATGCCGGTTGCTGTAATGTGGGGGGTGATGCTGGATGATGTAATGTGGGGGTGATGCTGGTTGCTGTAATGTGGGGGGTGATGCTGGACGCTGTAATGTGGGGGGTGATGCTGGACGCTGTAATGTGGGGGGTGATGCTGGACGCTGTAATGTGGGGGGTGATGCCGGTTGCTGTAATGTGGGGGGTGATGCCGGTTGCTGTAATGTGGGGGGTGATGCCGGACGCTGTAATGTGGGGGGTGATGCCGGACGCTGTAATGTGGGGGGTGATGCCGGACGCTGTAATGTGGGGGGTGATGCTGGACGCTGTAATGTGGGGGTGATGCCGGTGGTTGCTGTAATGTGGGGGGTGATGGTGGTTGCTGTAATGTGGGGGGTGATGGTGGTTGCTGTAATGTGGGGGTGATGCCGGTGGTTTCTGTAATGTGGGGGGTGATGGTGGTTGCTGTAATGTGGGGGTGATGGTGGTTGCTGTAATGTGGGGGGTGATGCTGGATGATGTAATGTGGGGGTGATGCCGGTGGTTGCTGTAATGTGGGGGGTGATGGTGGTTGCTGTAATGTGGGGGGTGATGCCGGACGCTGTAATGTGGGGGGTGATGCCGGACGCTGTAATGTGGGGGGTGATGCTGGACGCTGTAATGTGGGGGGTGATGCCGGTTGCTGTAATGTGGGGGGTGATGCTGGACGCTGTAATGTGGGGGGTGATGCCGGTTGCTGTAATGTGGGGGGTGATGCTGGATGATGTAATGTGGGGGTGATGCTGGACGCTGTAATGTGGGGGGTGATGCTGGACGCTGTAATGTGGGGGGTGATGCTGGACGCTGTAATGTGGGGGGTGATGCTGGACGCTGTAATGTGGGGGGTGATGCCGGTTGCTGTAATGTGGGGGGTGATGCCGGACGCTGTAATGTGGGGGGTGATGCTGGACGCTGTAATGTGGGGGGTGATGCCGGACGCTGTAATGTGGGGGGTGATGCCGGACGCTGTAATGTGGGGGGTGATGCTGGACGCTGTAATGTGGGGGGTGATGCCGGACGCTGTAATGTGGGGGGTGATGCCGGACGCTGTAATGTGGGGGGTGATGCCGGACGCTGTAATGTGGGGGGTGATGCTGGACGCTGTAATGTGGGGGGTGATGCCGGTTGCTGTAATGTGGGGTTGATGCCGGTTGCTGTAATGTGGGGGGTGATGCTGGACGCTGTAATGTGGGGGGTGATGCCGGACGCTGTAATGTGGGGGGTGATGCTGGACGCTGTAATGTGGGGGGTGATGCCGGACGCTGTAATGTGGGGGGTGATGCTGGACGCTGTAATGTGGGGGGTGATGCCGGTTGCTGTAATGTGGGGTTGATGCCGGTTGCTGTAATGTGGGGGGTGATGGTGGTTGCTGTAATGTGGGGTTGATGCCGGTTGCTGTAATGTGGGGGGTGATGGTGGTTGCTGTAATGTGGGGGGTGATGGTGGTTGCTGTAATGTGGGGGGTGATGGTGGTTGCTGTAATGTGGGGGGTGATGGTGGTTGCTGTAATGTGGGGGGTGATGGTGGTTGCTGTAATGTGGGGGGTGATGGTGGTTGCTGTAATGTGGGGGTGATGCCGGTTGCTGTAATGTGGGGGTGATGCTGGTTGCTGTAATGTGGGGGGTGATGCCGGTTGCTGTAATGTGGGGGGTGATGCCGGTGGTTGCAATGTGGGGGGTGATGCCGGTTGCTGTAATGTGGGGGGTGATGCTGGACGCTGTAATGTGGGGGTGATGCTGGTTGCTGTAATGTGGGGGGTGATGCTGGACGCTGTAATGTGGGGGGTGATGCCGGACGCTGTAATGTGGGGGGTGATGCTGGACGCTGTAATGTGGGGGGTGATGCCGGTTGCTGTAATGTGGGGTTGATGCCGGTTGCTGTAATGTGGGGGGTGATGGTGGTTGCTGTAATGTGGGGTTGATGCCGGTTGCTGTAATGTGGGGGGTGATGGTGGTTGCTGTAATGTGGGGGGTGATGGTGGTTGCTGTAATGTGGGGGGTGATGGTGGTTGCTGTAATGTGGGGGGTGATGGTGGTTGCTGTAATGTGGGGGGTGATGGTGGTTGCTGTAATGTGGGGGGTGATGGTGGTTGCTGTAATGTGGGGGTGATGCCGGTTGCTGTAATGTGGGGGTGATGCTGGTTGCTGTAATGTGGGGGGTGATGCCGGTTGCTGTAATGTGGGGGGTGATGCCGGTGGTTGCAATGTGGGGGGTGATGCCGGTTGCTGTAATGTGGGGGGTGATGCTGGACGCTGTAATGTGGGGGTGATGCTGGTTGCTGTAATGTGGGGGGTGATGCCGGTGGTTGCTGTAATGTGGGGGGTGATGCCGGTTGCTGTAATGTGGGGGTGATGCCGGTTGCTGTAATGTGGGGGGTGATGGTGGTTGCTGTAATGTGGGGGTGATGCCGGTTGCTGTAATGTGGGGGTGATGCCGGTTGCTGTAATGTGGGGGGTGATGCCGGACGCTGTAATGTGGGGGGTGATGCCGGACGCTGTAATGTGGGGGGTGATGCCGGACGCTGTAATGTGGGGGGTGATGCCGGACGCTGTAATGTGGGGGTGATGGTGGTTGCTGTAATGTGGGGGGTGATGCCGGTGGTTTCTGTAATGTGGGGGTGATGCCGGTTGCTGTAATGTGGGGGTGATGGTGGTTGCTGTAATGTGGGGGTGATGCTGGACGCTGTAATGTGGGGGGTGATGGTGGTTGCTGTAATGTGGGGGTGATGGTGGTTGCTGTAATGTGGGGGGTGATGCCGGTTGCTGTAATGTGGGGGGTGATGCCGGTTGCTGTAATGTGGGGGTGATGCCGGTTGCTGTAATGTGGGGGTGATGCTGGTTGCTGTAATGTGGGGGGTGATGCCGGTTGCTGTAATGTGGGGGGTGATGCTGGACGCTGTAATGTGGGGGGTGATGCCGGTTGCTGTAATGTGGGGGGTGATGCCGGTTGCTGTAATGTGGGGGGTGATGCCGGTTGCTGTAATGTGGGGGGTGATGCTGGACGCTGTAATGTGGGGGGTGATGCCGGTTGCTGTAATGTGGGGGGTGATGCCGGTGGTTGCAATGTGGGGGGTGATGCCGGTTGCTGTAATGTAGGGGTGATGCCGGTTGCTGTAATGTGGGGGGTGATGCCGGTTGCTGTAATGTAGGGGTGATGCCGGTTGCTGTAATGTGGGGGGTGATGCCGGTTGCTGTAATGTAGGGGTGATGCCGGACGCTGTAATGTGGGGGGTGATGCCGGACGCTGTAATGTGGGGGGTGATGCTGGACGCTGTAATGTGGGGGGTGATGCCGGACGCTGTAATGTGGGGGGTGATGCTGGACGCTGTAATGTGGGGGGTGATGCCGGACGCTGTAATGTGGGGGGTGATGCTGGACGCTGTAATGTGGGGGGTGATGCCGGTTGCTGTAATGTGGGGGGTGATGCCGGACGCTGTAATGTGGGGGGTGATGCTGGACGCTGTAATGTGGGGGGTGATGCCGGTTGCTGTAATGTGGGGGGTGATGCCGGTGGTTGCAATGTGGGGGGTGATGCCGGTTGCTGTAATGTGGGGGGTGATGCTGGACGCTGTAATGTGGGGGTGATGCTGGTTGCTGTAATGTGGGGGGTGATGCCGGTGGTTGCTGTAATGTGGGGGGTGATGCCGGTTTCTGTAATGTGGGGGTGATGCTGGACACTGTAATGTGGGGGGTGATGCCGGTGGTTGCTGTAATGTGAGGGTGATGCCGGTGGTTTCTGTAATGTGGGGGGTGATGGTGGTTGCTGTAATGTGGGGGGTGATGGTGGTTGCTGTAATGTGGGGGTGATGCCGGTGGTTGCTGTAATGTGGGGGGTGATGGTGGTTGCTGTAATGTGGGGGTGATGGTGGTTGCTGTAATGTGGGGGGTGATGCTGGATGATGTAATGTGGGGGTGATGCCGGTGGTTGCTGTAATGTGGGGGGTGATGGTGGTTGCTGTAATGTGGGGGGTGATGCCGGACGCTGTAATGTGGGGGGTGATGCCGGACGCTGTAATGTGGGGGGGTGATGCCGGTTGCTGTAATGTGGGGGGTGATGCTGGACGCTGTAATGTGGGGGGTGATGCCGGTTGCTGTAATGTGGGGGGTGATGCTGGACACTGTAATGTGGGGGTGATGCTGGATGATGTAATGTGGGGGTGATGGTGGTTGCTGTAATGTGGGGGGTGATGCCGGACGCTGTAATGTGGGGGGTGATGCCGGTTGCTGTAATGTGGGGGTGATGCCGGTTGCTGTAATGTGGGGGTGATGCCGGTGGTTGCTGTAATGTGGGGGTGATGGTGGTTGCTGTAATGTGGGGGGTGATGGTGGTTGCTGTAATGTGGGGGTGATGGTGGTTGCTGTAATGTGGGGGGTGATGCTGGATGATGTAATGTGGGGGGTGATGCCGGTGGTTGCTGTAATGTGGGGGGTGATGGTGGTTGCTGTAATGTGGGGGGTGATGCCGGACGCTGTAATGTGGGGGGTGATGCCGGACGCTGTAATGTGGGGGGGTGATGCCGGTTGCTGTAATGTGGGGGGTGATGCTGGACGCTGTAATGTGGGGGGTGATGCCGGTTGCTGTAATGTGGGGGGTGATGCTGGACACTGTAATGTGGGGGTGATGCTGGATGATGTAATGTGGGGGTGATGGTGGTTGCTGTAATGTGGGGGGTGATGCCGGACGCTGTAATGTGGGGGGTGATGCCGGACGCTGTAATGTGGGGGGTGATGCCGGACGCTGTAATGTGGGGGGTGATGCCGGTTGCTGTAATGTGGGGGTGATGGTGGTTGCTGTAATGTGGGGGTGATGGTGGTTGCTGTAATGTGGGGGGTGATGCCGGTGGTTTCTGTAATGTGGGGGTGATGCCGGTTGCTGTAATGTGGGGGTGATGCCGGTTGCTGTAATGTGGGGGTGATGGTGGTTGCTGTAATGTGGGGGTGATGCTGGACGCTGTAATGTGGGGGGTGATGGTGGTTGCTGTAATGTGGGGGTGATGGTGGTTGCTGTAATGTGGGGGGTGATGCCGGTTGCTGTAATGTGGGGGGTGATGCCGGTTGCTGTAATGTGGGGGTGATGCCGGTTGCTGTAATGTGGGGGTGATGCTGGTTGCTGTAATGTGGGGGGTGATGCCGGTTGCTGTAATGTGGGGGGTGATGCTGGACGCTGTAATGTGGGGGGTGATGCCGGTTGCTGTAATGTGGGGGGTGATGCCGGTGGTTGCAATGTGGGGGGTGATGCCGGTTGCTGTAATGTGGGGGGTGATGCTGGACGCTGTAATGTGGGGGTGATGCTGGTTGCTGTAATGTGGGGGGTGATGCCGGTGGTTGCTGTAATGTGGGGGGTGATGCCGGACGCTGTAATGTGGGGGGTGATGCCGGTTGCTGTAATGTGGGGGGTGATGCCGGTGGTTGCAATGTGGGGGGTGATGCCGGTTGCTGTAATGTGGGGGGTGATGCTGGACGCTGTAATGTGGGGGTGATGCTGGTTGCTGTAATGTGGGGGGTGATGCCGGTGGTTGCTGTAATGTGGGGGGTGATGCCGGTTTCTGTAATGTGGGGGGTGATGCCGGTTTCTGTAATGTGGGGGGTGATGCCGGTTTCTGTAATGTGGGGGTGATGCTGGACACTGTAATGTGGGGGGTGATGCCGGTGGTTGCTGTAATGTGGGGGTGATGCCGGTGGTTTCTGTAATGTGGGGGGTGATGGTGGTTGCTGTAATGTGGGGGGTGATGGTGGTTGCTGTAATGTGGGGGGTGATGGTGGTTGCTGTAATGTGGGGGTGATGCCGGTGGTTTCTGTAATGTGGGGGGTGATGGTGGTTGCTGTAATGTGGGGGTGATGGTGGTTGCTGTAATGTGGGGGGTGATGCTGGATGATGTAATGTGGGGGTGATGCCGGTGGTTGCTGTAATGTGGGGGGTGATGGTGGTTGCTGTAATGTGGGGGGTGATGCCGGACGCTGTAATGTGGGGGGTGATGCCGGTTGCTGTAATGTGGGGGGTGATGCTGGACGCTGTAATGTGGGGGGTGATGCCGGTTGCTGTAATGTGGGGGGTGATGCTGGACACTGTAATGTGGGGGTGATGCTGGATGATGTAATGTGGGGGTGATGGTGGTTGCTGTAATGTGGGGGGTGATGCCGGACGCTGTAATGTGGGGGGTGATGCCGGTTGCTGTAATGTGGGGGTGATGCCGGTTGCTGTAATGTGGGGGTGATGGTGGTTGCTGTAATGTGGGGGGTGATGCCGGACGCTGTAATGTGGGGGGTGATGCCGGACGCTGTAATGTGGGGGGTGATGCCGGTTGCTGTAATGTGGGGGTGATGCCGGTTGCTGTAATGTGGGGGTGATGGTGGTTGCTGTAATGTGGGGGTGATGGTGGTTGCTGTAATGTGGGGGTGATGGTGGTTGCTGTAATGTGGGGGGTGATGCCGGTGGTTTCTGTAATGTGGGGGTGATGCCGGTTGCTGTAATGTGGGGGTGATGCCGGTTGCTGTAATGTGGGGGTGATGGTGGTTGCTGTAATGTGGGGGTGATGCTGGACGCTGTAATGTGGGGGGTGATGGTGGTTGCTGTAATGTGGGGGTGATGGTGGTTGCTGTAATGTGGGGGGTGATGCCGGTTGCTGTAATGTGGGGGGTGATGCCGGTTGCTGTAATGTGGGGGGTGATGCCGGTTGCTGTAATGTGGGGGGTGATGGTGGTTGCTGTAATGTGGGGGGTGATGCTGGACACTGTAATGTGGGGGTGATGCTGGATGATGTAATGTGGGGGTGATGGTGGTTGCTGTAATGTGGGGGGTGATGGTGGTTGCTGTAATGTGGGGGGTGATGCTGGACACTGTAATGTGGGGGTGATGCTGGATGATGTAATGTGGGGGTGATGGTGGTTGCTGTAATGTGGGGGGTGATGCCGGTTGCTGTAATGTGGGGGGTGATGGTGGTTGCTGTAATGTGGGGGGTGATGCTGGACGCTGTAATGTGGGGGGTGATGCCGGTTGCTGTAATGTGGGGGGTGATGGTGGTTGCTGTAATGTGGGGGGTGATGCCGGACGCTGTAATGTGGGGGGTGATGCCGGTTGCTGTAATGTGGGGGTGATGCCGGTTGCTGTAATGTGGGGGTGATGGTGGTTGCTGTAATGTGGGGGGTGATGCCGGACGCTGTAATGTGGGGGGTGATGCCGGTTGCTGTAATGTGGGGGTGATGCCGGTTGCTGTAATGTGGGGGTGATGGTGGTTGCTGTAATGTGGGGGTGATGGTGGTTGCTGTAATGTGGGGGTGATGGTGGTTGCTGTAATGTGGGGGGTGATGCTGGATGATGTAATGTGGGGGTGATGCAGGTTGCTGTAATGTGGGGGTGATGCTGGATGATGTAATGTGGGGGTGATGCCGGTTGCTGTAATGTGGGGGTGATGCAGGTTGCTGTAATGTGGGGGTGATGCTGGATGCTGTAATGTGGGGGGTGATGCCGGTTGCTGTAATGTGGGGGGTGATGGTGGTTGCTGTAATGTGGGGGGTGATGCCGGACGCTGTAATGTGGGGGGTGATGGTGGTTGCTGTAATGTGGGGGTGATGGTGGTTGCTGTAATGTGGGGGGTGATGCCGGTTGCTGTAATGTGGGGGGTGATGCCGGTTGCTGTAATGTGGGGGTGATGCCGGTTGCTGTAATGTGGGGGTGATGCTGGTTGCTGTAATGTGGGGGGTGATGCCGGTTGCTGTAATGTGGGGGGTGATGCTGGACGCTGTAATGTGGGGGTGATGCTGGTTGCTGTAATGTGGGGGGTGATGCCGGTGGTTGCTGTAATGTGGGGGGTGATGCCGGTTTCTGTAATGTGGGGGGTGATGCCGGTTTCTGTAATGTGGGGGTGATGCTGGACACTGTAATGTGGGGGGTGATGCCGGTGGTTGCTGTAATGTGGGGGTGATGCCGGTGGTTTCTGTAATGTGGGGGGTGATGGTGGTTGCTGTAATGTGGGGGGTGATGGTGGTTGCTGTAATGTGGGGGGTGATGGTGGTTGCTGTAATGTGGGGGTGATGCCGGTGGTTTCTGTAATGTGGGGGGTGATGGTGGTTGCTGTAATGTGGGGGTGATGGTGGTTGCTGTAATGTGGGGGGTGATGCTGGATGATGTAATGTGGGGGTGATGCCGGTGGTTGCTGTAATGTGGGGGGTGATGCTGGTTGCTGTAATGTGGGGGGTGATGCCGGTTGCTGTAATGTGGGGGGTGATGCTGGACGCTGTAATGTGGGGGTGATGCCGGTTGCTGTAATGTGGGGGGTGATGCCGGTGGTTGCAATGTGGGGGGTGATGCCGGTTGCTGTAATGTGGGGGGTGATGCTGGACGCTGTAATGTGGGGGTGATGCTGGTTGCTGTAATGTGGGGGGTGATGCCGGTGGTTGCTGTAATGTGGGGGGTGATGCCGGACGCTGTAATGTGGGGGGTGATGCTGGACGCTGTAATGTGGGGGGTGATGCCGGTTGCTGTAATGTGGGGGGTGATGCCGGTGGTTGCAATGTGGGGGGTGATGCCGGTTGCTGTAATGTGGGGGGTGATGCTGGACGCTGTAATGTGGGGGTGATGCTGGTTGCTGTAATGTGGGGGGTGATGCCGGTGGTTGCTGTAATGTGGGGGGTGATGCCGGTTTCTGTAATGTGGGGGGTGATGCCGGTTTCTGTAATGTGGGGGTGATGCTGGACACTGTAATGTGGGGGGTGATGCCGGTGGTTGCTGTAATGTGGGGGTGATGCCGGTGGTTTCTGTAATGTGGGGGGTGATGGTGGTTGCTGTAATGTGGGGGGTGATGGTGGTTGCTGTAATGTGGGGGGTGATGGTGGTTGCTGTAATGTGGGGGTGATGCCGGTGGTTTCTGTAATGTGGGGGGTGATGGTGGTTGCTGTAATGTGGGGGTGATGGTGGTTGCTGTAATGTGGGGGGTGATGCTGGATGATGTAATGTGGGGGTGATGCCGGTGGTTGCTGTAATGTGGGGGGTGATGGTGGTTGCTGTAATGTGGGGGGTGATGCCGGACGCTGTAATGTGGGGGGTGATGCCGGTTGCTGTAATGTGGGGGGTGATGCTGGACGCTGTAATGTGGGGGGTGATGCCGGTTGCTGTAATGTGGGGGGTGATGCTGGACACTGTAATGTGGGGGTGATGCTGGATGATGTAATGTGGGGGTGATGGTGGTTGCTGTAATGTGGGGGGTGATGCCGGACGCTGTAATGTGGGGGGTGATGCCGGTTGCTGTAATGTGGGGGTGATGCCGGTTGCTGTAATGTGGGGGTGATGGTGGTTGCTGTAATGTGGGGGGTGATGCCGGACGCTGTAATGTGGGGGGTGATGCCGGACGCTGTAATGTGGGGGGTGATGCCGGTTGCTGTAATGTGGGGGTGATGCCGGTTGCTGTAATGTGGGGGTGATGGTGGTTGCTGTAATGTGGGGGTGATGGTGGTTGCTGTAATGTGGGGGGTGATGCCGGTGGTTTCTGTAATGTGGGGGTGATGCCGGTTGCTGTAATGTGGGGGTGATGCCGGTTGCTGTAATGTGGGGGTGATGGTGGTTGCTGTAATGTGGGGGTGATGGTGGTTGCTGTAATGTGGGGGGTGATGCCGGTGGTTTCTGTAATGTGGGGGTGATGCCGGTTGCTGTAATGTGGGGGTGATGCCGGTTGCTGTAATGTGGGGGTGATGGTGGTTGCTGTAATGTGGGGGTGATGCTGGACGCTGTAATGTGGGGGGTGATGGTGGTTGCTGTAATGTGGGGGTGATGGTGGTTGCTGTAATGTGGGGGGTGATGCCGGTTGCTGTAATGTGGGGGGTGATGCCGGTTGCTGTAATGTGGGGGGTGATGCCGGTTGCTGTAATGTGGGGGGTGATGGTGGTTGCTGTAATGTGGGGGGTGATGCTGGACACTGTAATGTGGGGGTGATGCTGGATGATGTAATGTGGGGGTGATGGTGGTTGCTGTAATGTGGGGGGTGATGGTGGTTGCTGTAATGTGGGGGGTGATGGTGGTTGCTGTAATGTGGGGGGTGATGCTGGACACTGTAATGTGGGGGTGATGCTGGATGATGTAATGTGGGGGTGATGGTGGTTGCTGTAATGTGGGGGGTGATGCCGGTTGCTGTAATGTGGGGGGTGATGGTGGTTGCTGTAATGTGGGGGGTGATGCTGGACACTGTAATGTGGGGGGTGATGCCGGTTGCTGTAATGTGGGGGGTGATGGTGGTTGCTGTAATGTGGGGGGTGATGCCGGACGCTGTAATGTGGGGGGTGATGCCGGTTGCTGTAATGTGGGGGTGATGCCGGTTGCTGTAATGTGGGGGTGATGGTGGTTGCTGTAATGTGGGGGGTGATGCCGGACGCTGTAATGTGGGGGGTGATGCCGGTTGCTGTAATGTGGGGGTGATGCCGGTTGCTGTAATGTGGGGGTGATGGTGGTTGCTGTAATGTGGGGGTGATGGTGGTTGCTGTAATGTGGGGGTGATGGTGGTTGCTGTAATGTGGGGGTGATGGTGGTTGCTGTAATGTGGGGGTGATGGTGGTTGCTGTAATGTGGGGGGTGATGCTGGATGATGTAATGTGGGGGTGATGCAGGTTGCTGTAATGTGGGGGTGATGCTGGATGATGTAATGTGGGGGTGATGCCGGTTGCTGTAATGTGGGGGTGATGCAGGTTGCTGTAATGTGGGGGTGATGCTGGATGCTGTAATGTGGGGGGTGATGCCGGTTGCTGTAATGTGGGGGGTGATGGTGGTTGCTGTAATGTGGGGGGTGATGCCGGACGCTGTAATGTGGGGGGTGATGCCGGTTGCTGTAATGTGGGGGGTGATGCTGGACGCTGTAATGTGGGGGGTGATGCCGGTTGCTGTAATGTGGGGGGTGATGCTGGACGCTGTAATGTGGGGGGTGATGCCAGTTGCTGTAATGTGGGGAGTGATGCTGGACACTAATGTGGGGGGTGATGCTGGATGATGTAATGTGGGGGGTGATGCTGGATGATGTAATGTGGGGGGTGATGCCGGTTGCTGTAATGTGGGGGTGATGCCGGTTGCTGTAATGTGGGGGTGATGGTGGTTGCTGTAATGTGGGGGTGATGCTGGACGCTGTAATGTGGGGGGTGATGGTGGTTGCTGTAATGTGGGGGTGATGGTGGTTGCTGTAATGTGGGGGGTGATGCCAGTTGCTGTAATGTGGGGAGTGATGCTGGACACTAATGTGGGGGGTGATGCTGGATGATGTAATGTGGGGGGTGATGCTGGATGATGTAATGTGGGGGGTGATGCCGGTTGCTGTAATGTGGGGGTGATGCCGGTTGCTGTAATGTGGGGGTGATTGATGTAGTATGAGTGTGTGTGGTGGGTTATTTATTGCTGTAATTTGGGCACTAATAATGTATTGTCATGGTATTTATTGATGTAATTGGGGTGCTAACAATGTAATGTTGAGGGTCATTAGGAGATATAATTCTCCCCCCCCCCCCCCCCACACACACACACTCACACTACATCATGTTGTACTGCGTCAGCAACGTGCACTGCGCCAGCATCAGTGTGCAACAATATAGTGCATGGAGCCCACAACATGTGGGCCTGTGTGCTTTAAATGTCAGGGCTGATTTTTAGTCCCAGTCAGGCCCTGGTGATAGGCCAGGGAGGAACCATCCACAGCAACCCTGATCTGAAGGCAAGAGGTCAGGGGTACCAACCTAGGTGCCCAGCAAGGGGGTACCCTAGCAGCGAGTTACCCAGAAGAAAGCAGTCCTAGGTTCCAGTGAAGGAGTCCAGTGGTGGCACCTGTAAGCCCCTCCTACTGTGGTTAGAGGGCACAATTTGGGATAAAGAAAGGGAATGGTGCCAAAGTAAGCCCAGCCGGTTCCCAGCAACAACAGGGTGGCATAGGTGGTCCATCCTGTCACACCCTGTACATACATGTGGGATCTAATCAGGGTCACACTCCAGAATCACTGTCACTGACACACTCTGTACATGTCATGGTCTTTACCTCTCACTGTTAGGCTGATAATAATCTCGTCAAACTTGTTCTCATCATCCATAGCGGTCACCTCACAGCGATACTTCCCGTTGTCAGACCGGCTGGCATTGAATATCACCAGGGAACTTTGGGATTCTATTTCAGCCCGATTTTTCAAGTCTCCTGATAGTAGAGATAACAACATTTTTAGCATCCAGCATAAGAGGAGACATAACCATGTAATCATAATATATAGAAGTCATTAAGGAACACCAAGTGCCAATCATCCACAACACCACACCACCGCGTGGACACACCAGGCTGCGCTACGGTACCTCATTCATTTTGTGCATTTGACCAGAAACAGCAACAGATAATAAAATGGATCATTACTGAGAACTCATAAGATGACCAGAGATAACCAGTACGAGCCCCATTCATACCGGAAGAGTTCCGGCTCCACAGCCCAAGTGCAGAAAATGTCCATTATGGCCGCCCAGATGGAAATTGGGCAGTTATCCTGTCGCTCAGCTCTCAGAGCCCCACATGCATGGCCAGTATTAATGTTACCCCAACATGGTTATTCTATAAAAAGAAGTAAACACTTATACTAATTTTACCAAGTTGGAAATGTTAATGTATGCTAGTGAGGTAACACTGCCATTGTTTTTGGCAATAACGTAATCTAAGTCATTCTTACAGAATTTAAGTTAAAAAGTCTCCTTAAATGATGATATTAACAATTAGTAAATAATAAACCTTTATAGTTACTGACTGTATGCTCTCCAGATGAGCAGGGAATGAACAGAACTCACTGGTATACTGTATATAACATACCTTGAATTATATTATCTAAGTAGACAATAGTAGTATCATCATTCTTTATCTTCTTCCATTCAATCCGAGGGTCGTTTGTGTTAGTGTGTTGAATAATACATGACAATTTAACCCCTGGGAAAGAGGAGACAAGATGAATAACTACTGGCAGGCAAAGGGTTAATAAGTGGGCTGAGATCGGCTTACTTGACTATAATACTGTATTTTATTAGGCTTAGGGTGCACACATACAAGAAAAATAACTAGCACCAGCTAGTTTTGTGGTGTAGATTGATGTTTCATCAGGGAACATGGGGCAGTCCTTTAAGAGTATACGGATTATATTAGTTCCTGTAAATCACTATGATTAGAAAAATAAGGCATTAGCATTCATGTACTTTTAAAAAGGTACAGCAATACAATGATACAATATTAAAAAAATACGATCAAAACATGATATAGGCAATAAATTATAATATATATATATATATAACCATTAAAAAGGTAGTTAAAAAAAGCACATTGCAGCCTTTATACGTTTGTGACTGGATCACTAATAACTTATTGTAGAAATGTATTTAAATGAAATAGCGCACTGTGCTTATTTATATAATTGCATATGTACCTATTTTTAATATGGAGTGTATATTGGTAAATTAAATATCTTTATTTCTGAGACCAGGGTAGGAAATTCGTTTTGTGTTTTAACTTTGCTAGTTGAAATATATTATTTCTGAGGTATATACCTGTTGCAATAAGCATTTTTTGATGAAGTCTTGTGTATTTTGGTGTAGGGAAATAACTTGTTTGGGGTTTTGTAACTTTACCTTGGGAATTCTCAAGTGGAGGAAATGTGTATTCTGCAACTGTCTGAAGAAAGGACCCATGCTAATCTCATGTTAAATAGACCTTTTGATGTGTGAGGGTCCAACGCCTAAAGGCACAGGAAGGTTTATTTAGACCTGCTGTTAGATTTCCTCTGCATCTCAAACAAGATGCAGGACATCACAACAAGTTTTAAGATATCACAGATAAGTGTAAATATTGCTAGCTTTGCAGTGCATGTAAATCCATGTTTGGGTAATCATATTGCATCCTGACACTAAAAATAACTCAGACCTTAGAGGGCTGGCTTACCCTGTGAGGCTGTGTCCAAAACTGTACAAAAAGTACAGTTTGTATTGAAAATTGTTCTTCTCGTTTCATCTGACCTGCTCACTGGTACCTTCAACCAGGGTGACCAAATAAACGCCATTTGCTTAAAAAGACATGCTTGAAAATATCTCCCATGCTGAGAAACCTGTAACCTACAGATTAGACCCAAAATCGAATCCGTTCCCAGCTGTTTCTGAGGTTTGGACCCAGCTTTATATGTACACATGTATGTGATATATATATATATATATGCTTAGTGGCGTGTGTTAGTCTGTCTGTGTGTAAAAAATAAAACCAAGCTGCAGCGCCACCTGCTGGGCGGAGTTATACACTGACCTACTAAATTCTTAGTGTGTGTGGGAAAAAAAATTCAGAAAGGGCTGAAATTTGGTATACCAAGATGTTTTTAATTTGTTAATTTAATTTGTTAATTGTTAAAAGTGTTTATAAAGATTTTAAAAAATATATATATATATATTTCTTGAAGGAGAAGTGACAGTTGGGAGTGGTTGGTGGTTGCCGGGGGTGACAGAGTGAGAGGAGTGTGATACTCAGGACCGCTGAGAGAGATCCCTGTGTCTGGATAGACATCTGGATAGATGTGGCGATAAAGATGAAGGATGAGGTGATGGAGAAAAATTATGAGGTGGTGACATGTGGACAAAACCACGTTAAAAAAGGGAGCTTACGTCGGGAAGTAACACTCTTCCCCTGAGGAGGTTTGGGCTAGGCCCAAATGCATGACAAGAACCTTTTTAACACCTTAAGTAGCTTGATTTGACTAGAATGCATGAGTATCATGCACGGGTTAACTTGTTTATATATATATATATATATATATATATATATATATATATATATATATATATATATATATTCTCCCGAGTACCGGCCATCTTTAAATGGACTCCTGTGCCTGGCGGGTTAATTATTATTATTGTCATTTATTTATAAGGCGCCACAAGGTTTCCGCAGCGCCGTACACAATACAAACAATGGACAGTACAGGGAATAACAGTACAAAACAATAAACGAGTAGTAGCAAGATTTCAGAGGCTCCAGGCAAGGCAAATATATGGAGGTTGGAGCAGAAGAGAAGGTAGAGAGACAGGAGGGAGAAGGGCCCTGCTCATACGAGCTTACATCCTAAGGGGAGGGGAGACAGACGACAGCCACAGAGGGTGTCGGAGGAGGGGAGCAAGCGCTCCCCTCTACTGAGGAGGAGCGAAGAGAGGAGAGAGACCATGGAGAGAGGGTTAGGTGGAAAACTGGTAGGCTATGCGGAAGAGATGAGTTTTGAGTGCCCGTTTGAAGGAGCACAGGTTGGGGGACAAACGGATGGAACGTGGGAGGTCATTCCAGTGCAGGGGGGCAGCTCGGGAGAAGTCTTGAATTCTGGAGTGGGATGAGGTGATCAGAGTGGAGGAGAGGCGACGGTCATTGGCTGAACGCAGGGACCGGGCGGGAGTGTGGATGGAGAGGAGATTGGAGATATAAGGGGCAGTGGAGTGGGAGAGAGCCTTGTAGGTGAGGGTGAGAAGTTTAAAAAGGATTCTGTAAGGGAAGGGAAGCCAGTGTAGAGCAAGGCAGAGAGGGGAGGCAGAAGAGGAGCGGCGAGAAAGGAAGTTAAGCTTTGCAGCTGCATTGAGTATAGAACGAAGGGGGGCGAGGCGAGAGCGGGGGAGGCCAGTGAGGAGAAGGTTGCAATAGTCCAGCCGGGAAATGATAAGCGCATGGATAATAGTTTTGGATGCTTCGCGAGATAGGAAGGGCCGGATGCGGGCGATGTTGCGAAGTTGTAAGCGACAGGATTGGGCAAGGGATTGGATGTGGGGGGCAAAAGAGAGAGAGGAGTCGAGGGTGACTCCCAGGCAGCGGAGTTGGGGGACAGAAGAGCTAGTGGAGTTGACAGTGATGGAGAGATCCAGGTGGGAAGGGGAATGGGTAGAGGGAAAACAATGAGTTCGGTTTCAGCAATGCTAATTTTGAGAAAGCGTGAGGACATCCAAGAGGAGATGGCTGAGAGGCAGTCAGAAACACGAGAGAAGAGGGGGGGGGGGGGAGAGGTCGGGAGAAGAGATGTAAAGTTGAATATCATCGGCGTATAGATGATACTAAAGACCGAATGAAGTGATAGAGGGCCAAGAACAGAGCCCTGAGGGACTCCTACAGGCAGGGCGGAGGGTGGGGAGGATGAGCTGGAGATGGAAACAGAGAAAGAGCGGTTGGCGAGGTAAGAGGTGAACCAGGTGAGGACAGAGCCAGAGAGACCGAGAGAGCGAAGGGTCTGCAGGAGGAGGGGGTGGTCTACGGTGTCAAAGGCTGCGGATAGGTCAAGGAGGATGAGGATGGAGAAGTGACCCCTGGATTTAGCAGAGAGGAGATCATTAGTTACATTGGTGAGGGCGGTTTCAGTGGAGTGGAGGGGGCGGAAACCAGATTGGAGGCGGTTGCAGACAATTCGCTCGAGAAGTTTAGAGGCATAGGGAAGAAGTGAAATGGGGCGGTAGTTGGCAAGTGAGTGGGATCAAGATTGTTTTTTTTTAGAATAGGCGTGATAAGGGCATGTTTGAAAGAGGAGGGGACAGTGCCAGAGGAGAGAGACAGGTTGAAGTGTGAGCTAAATAAGCACAGACAGTGGGGGAGAGGGAGCGGAGAAGGTGAGAAGGGATGGGATCCAGGTGGCAGATGGACGGGGGAGAGGAATGAATGAGGGAGTTGACTTCATCGCCCGTAGTGGGGCGGAAGGAGCACCAAGGTGGGATGTGGGAAGAGGGGGGAGCGAAGAGAGAAGCAGGAGAGGGAGGGGAGGAGGAGATATCAAGTCTGATGGCCTCAATTTTGGAAGAGAAAAAGGAAGCTAAATCAGGAGCAGAGAGGGAGAGTGGGATAGGAGGAGGCGGAGGGGTGAGGAGAGAGGTAAATGTGGCAAAGAGACGGCGGGGATTAGAGGACTGAGAAGAAATGAGGGACTTAAAGAAGGATTGTTTGGCAATGGAGAGGGTGGAGCAGTAGGAGGAGAGAATAAACTTGAAGTGAAGGAAGACGGCCAGGGAGCGAGATTTCCTCCAGAGGCGTTCAGCCGCACGAGTGCACTTCTGAAGGAAGCGGGTGAAATTGGAGTGCCAGGGTTGCGGAGCTAAGGGGCGGTGGCAGACAGCGGTGGCAGGGGCGGTGGCATCCAAGGCAGTGGTGAGAGAGTGGTTATAGAGAGAGGTTGCTTGGTCAGGGCAGACCAGGGAGGGAAGAGGGGAGAGTAGGGTTTCAAGAGTGGAGGAAAAGGAAGTAGAGTCAACAGCATCAAGATTGCGCCGAGTAATGGTAAATTTAGGTAGGGGTGGGGCAGGGGAAGAGGACAGGTTGAAGGAGAGTAGGTGGTGGTCAGAGAGTGGGAACGGAGAGTTGGAGAAGTCGGAGAGATCACATTGATGAGAGAAGACAAGATCAAGGGAGTGGCCAAGGCAGTGGGTGGGGGAGGAGGTCCACTGTGTGAGGCCAAGGGAGGAGGAAAGGGCGAGAAGTTTGATGGAGGCAGGGTCAGAGGGGAGATCAATAGGGATGTTGAAGTCACCAAGTATGATAGAGGGGAGGTCAGAGGACAGGTAGTGGGGAAGCCAGGATGCAAAGTTGTCAAGAAAGAGGGAAGTGGGGCCGGGGGGGGGGCGGTATATGACTGAGACACGGAGGTGAATGGGGGAGTAGAGGCGGATGGAATGGACTTCGAAGGAGGAGAAGGAGAGGGAAGGTTCGGAGGGAATGACCCGAAAAGAGCAATTGGGGGATAGGAGGAGTCCCACTCCCCCACCTGGACGGTCGTCCGGTCTGGTGGAGTGGGTGAAGGAGAGACCACCATGGGAGAGAGCGGCGGGGGAAGCAGTGTCAGCAGAGGAGAGCCAGGTTTCGGTGATAGCAAGGAGGTTAAAGGAGTTGGAGATGAAGAGGTCATGGATAGCCGGCAGTTTGTTGCAGATAGATCTGGAGTTCCAGAGGGCACAGGAGAAGGGGAGGGAGGGAAGGGGAGGGATGTGGAGGAGAGTGGCAGGGTTGGAGCGAGGGGGAGCATTAAGGTAGGGGCGGGGAGGGGGGCCAGGGGAGAGGATGGGACTAGGACAGGAGCGTGGAGGCATGGTGATATACAGGAGATAAGGGGTGGTGGAGGGGCGAGAGAACCAAGGTGGAAGAAGCGGGCGGGGAGTCAGAGAGGAGAGGCAGAGGTGTGGACAACAATAGGCAAACAATGGTGCAAAACAGTGCAGTACAATGGTGCAGACAATGGTGCAAAACAATAGTGCAGTAGGCTGGTAATAAAATGAGTAAAAGTGATAAAAGTAAAAGTAATAGACAGGTAATAAAAAGAACAAAAGTAATAAAAATAGAGAGTAGAATTACAGGCAAAACAATTAGGTAACGGTAAAGAAATAAAGACAAAGTAAAATGCCAGGCAAAGACAGTGGGTGACCCAAGAAGAACAAATAGGCAAAGCTGAGGGAACGATACCAGGCAGGGAGGACAGGGAACGCTAGATGTGCGATCCTGGTGTATGTTCTCTGCTAGTCCAGAATGGGGAGTCCTCAGGAGCTGGTGCCTTCAGGGTGATGAGCAGGAGCGCCCGGCACGTCCAGGGGAGAGGGATTCGGTGGATCCAAAACAAAACGTCCAGGAAAGTGTCCAGGGGAACAGGGAGAGAGATCAGTGAGGACCAGAGAAAGGATGGGGCAGGAGAAGAGACGGAGGGGGTTCACTGGGCGTCCGTGGGGACAGGCAGCGGCAGTAGAGTGAGACACAGGGCCGGGGAGTGGATGGAGAGGAGGAGGGCAAGCCCGAGCCGCGGCCTGTCGTGGCTGATTCCGGATGGGTGGGGGAGGTGCAGAGAGCGGAGGCAGCATCAGGAGCCCGGACAACAAGAGGCAGATGGCAGGAGGCAGCTGAACATCGGAGCAGGAGACAGCAGGAACAGCTTGAGGAAGAAGAAGGCAGAGAGGCAGCGTAGTCGGGAGGTCCAGACCGAGTCCTGGAGTGGTAGCGCCGTCGGGATTAGAGCGGGAGGCGGCGGCAGCAGAGCAATGGGCTGCAGGAAGTCATCAGGATCTAAGAAATTACTAGTTGAAATTCCATGTCTTATAAATAAGTAATACCCAACGACGGAGGGGTTAAAGCCCCGGCGCTAGGCGCCACATGCAGAAACAAATGTGTTTAGTGGGGTTTTTTTTGCAAATAAAAATGTATGGTGCAGTGTGTGCACCTAGAGCTGGGGTTTAACCCCTTCATGGCTGTGGCGCCGGGAATTACTCTCCCAGCAACACAGCAGTGAAGGGGTTAAACCCCAGGGCCAGGGAGTGTGAGTGTGTATATATATATATATACACACACACACACACACACAGACAGACACACACACTTCATGGGGGAGGCTATTAGAATACTTTCTTTGACATGTTTCTTGTGTCCTCCCCTTTCGTAAGTGGTTCCGAACATGGACAAAATAATCCTCACTATTGCTGGCATCTATACTATCCAGTATCCTAAATCTGTTTCTAAGGGGTAGTTGTTCTCTGATAAGGGGTCTCCGACTGGTGGGACTTTGTCATGGTCTCTTATTTGATTCTTTGGGTTCTATAGGTCTCCAGTGATTAGTCTCCCTACTAGTTTCGGGGGAAAAATGGCATCTATAGGTATGATGGGCATTAGGTTTCTTCCATTGTTTAAGGTTATTATTATCATCATCAGTCATTTTTTTTCCCTTAGTTTTAACTACCTCAGTTTCCAATTTTTTGTTTAGAACTTGTTCATTGATGAGATAATCTTCCTTTATCAAGATGGCCGCCGTCTCCTGTATCTTCTTTATAATGATGGTGGATTCCTATGCCTGTATAAAAGATGGCTGCCTCTTTATTTGGTTTAATACCCTATCCCTATATGAAGTTGTACCCCAACTCTCTGCCCGTTATATATCACTACTCAGTGGAGCTCTTCTTTAAACACACTCTAGCGATACTTACATAAAAATGTTGTACTACAGATCGCGGCAACATCCGCATCAAGCATGCGCTGTCGGCCCGATGTGACGCGCATGTGCAGTACTTCCGTTGTAATGCGCACGCGCAAAATGGCGTCGCGCATTGCTATAAATAAAACCAATAGTCAGGTTCCAATAACTCCTGAGGAAGTCCTTTTGAGGACGAAGCGTGTTGAGAACACTGAAGCTACTTAGAGATGACCGCACTAAGTGGGTTAATAAAGTTAACTATGCTTAACCCCAATGTTACTGATAATATATTCCAGAGTTATTTTCTTGTCATAGCTGGAGGGTGCTTCTTTATACTTATAAATTTGAATAGAGGACCGAGAGAAAAGAGAGTATATGTAGAGGCACTCCGGGGTATAGAATTAAAATAACATTTTATTGGTATACATTAAGAGTATTTTCTTCATACAACTAGCGAAAATATATATAAAAACATGTGCAAAGTGAAAATAAAATGCAGCCCTAGCTGCAAATCGCTGTGTTCTCACGCTGTTATATTGTAATGGATATAAAGATTCTTGTTTTATTTATGTTCTTATTAAATTATTATTCTGCTAGTTCATATATAACTGTTAGATCATTCACTCAACCAAAATATTAATATAATTGTTCTGAATAATACATATGTATAGAGTAGGAAAGGGTAGCGAGTTAAAATACCTGTGTAAGTAATATAGTGGGCAGCGGCGATTCAGCTGACTATAGCTGATATCAGTTAGTATATATAGCTGGAGATAAAAACAGCAGCAGACAGTTAATTGTGAAGATAAATAATGTACATTCTGTGAAGAAGATATTTCAGGGTCAAGGCTACAAAATACTCTTTGGTCTAGTCTCAGCGGGTGTCTTACTCTGATATTCCTGTACCTCCGGATTTGTGTTATCGGAAATCAGCTTCACTGCCAGCACACCACAACCTGCAATCAGAGAACCAGGTTTATTTTACAGGGAAACATTCGTTGTGTACAATTAAATCATTTAACACTGCAAATTGTTTCATTTGCATACTATGATGCGATCTATGTAGAGAACATTGCAATAGACTAGTTACTGTCACACAAGCAGGTTATAAATAAATAGAAGGTAACTTCTGAAGATGGTCAACATTCTTACACAACATATTAATAGGCTGCTTTCCGGTAACGGGAGGAAAGTCTTGCTACAACAGCACCCAAACTTACTAATATTCTTAAAAATAAATTCTGCCCCAAATTACAAAATTCAACCTGATCCAGCAAGCTTCCTTGCCTGGGTGATCTATCTTCCTGTAGTCTAGTGGGCCTCCCAATATCTGGAGTGTAACTCGCCCTCTCTCTGGCGGCATGTTGTCAGTGATCAGCAGGAGGTATCAGGCTGCTCTCCTCGCACCTGCTGACCCTACCAGAGGGTGCCAACGAGCAGCAGAAGGCGTGCATCAGACACGAAGGACAATTCCCTGATGATGTCACTCAGGTTTCCAGCAGAGATTGAAGGGATATATTGTTTACTATGCATAATGTCCTACGTAGAACCATAACCTCTCATTATGGTTCCTCGTCATTAAAAATGAAAATCAAAAGGCACCATACAGTTGGATGCTCGTACAGCTTTGTAGAGGTTAGGCATCAGGGGATGTGAATTGGCTACATGTCGGCCATGCCACTTCTTCTGTAATCAGTGTCAAAGAACAGGCTGAATAGCTCCTCTGACACAAGTCGCACACTGAACACATTCACTGCCTTTGCTGGAAAAAGATTGAGAACTTTAAGGTTAATTTACTTGTTTAGGACTAATTTTAATGCAGTGATCGAAAACAGACAGCAGTGAGATGGCAATAAAGTGTCAGTTCTTGGGACTCTTCCTTTTCCAAACAAACCACCAGAATCAGCTCTTTGAGACAGATTTCCAGCAACACACATGGAAATAGGATTGATGCAAATCCGGGCCCACATACTGTGTTTTAGTGGAATTTATTGTTTACAATTTATTTAATTGCAATTTTAAATCGACAAACACATTTTTGCCCATTTTTGGTAGATTTTCTTTACGGTGTCAGATGATATAAAGAAAGCAATCCAAGATTTTTTTGGAATATAAGTTATCTGAATAAAAAAAACCAAAATAAGGTTTGATTTGTGTGGGTACAGAACAGAAACATGATCAGCAACCAAGGGGTTTACATAATGAGGAAAAAGAGTGAAGAAAGCAATGCTTCTACTGTACATCATGTGAGTTGCACGCTAAGGAAACATGGGCTGTACACACTATACAGAGCCACAGTACAGTGGCTGCTAATACATATAGACTAAGAACAGATACTGAGAATTACATTCAGGACACAGAAGAGAAGGTATACTGTGTTGTTGTCTATACATACAGAATAAAAACAGATTCTAAGAATTACACCCACACATAGAAGGGCTATAGTACTGTGCTATTATCTATACATACAAAGAACAGATATTGAGAAATGCATCCAGAATAAAGTAGAGTCGCGGTACCATCCAGTTATCTATATATAATTATACACTACTGTGACACGATGGACCGCCTATTCCACCCTGTCTGTTGTTGCTGGGAACCGGCTGGGCTTACTCTGCCACCGTCCCCTTTCGTTATTCCGAATATGCCCCTCCTGCCGCAGTGGGAGGAGCCTCTTGCCACATTTGGACTCCTTTATGGCGCCCAGAGCCACGTTCCTTCTGGGTAACTGTCGCTGCTAGTGTACTCCCATGCTGGTACACTTGGGCTGGTTCCCTTGACCACTTACTATGGATCAGGGTGCTGTGGATGGATCCCCCTGGCCTATCACACTGGCCAGCTGCAGGGTAGCAGGCAGAGCAGTGGTACTGGAGAGCTGGGTCCAATCTCAGAAACAGCCGGAGAACGGATTCGATTTGGGATCTAATCTGCAGGTCACAGGATTACAGCTATTCTGGACTGTCTGAAGAGGGGCCCCATGCTAATTGGATCTTTTGATGTGTGAAGGTCCAACATTGAAGGCAGGAACTTTTAATTAAGACTGGCTCCTAGATTCTCTGTATCTGAAAACCAGATGCAGGACATCACAGCACCTCTAGAATTTCATAGAGAAGTGTAAATATTGTTGGCTGTGCAATGCATGTAAATCCATGTTTGAGTAAACACGTTGCATCCCGATTCTAAAAATAGTCTGTCTCCAAATCAGTATAAAAAGCACTGTCTTGTACACTGAAATGTTCTCCTTGTTTCATCTGACCTAATCACTGGTGCTTCAAGCAGTGTGAGAGCAAATAAACATCACTTGCTTCAAAAGACTTACTTGAAAACATCTTCAATATTGCTGTATTCATGTGACCTACAGATTAGACCCTATATCTAATCCGCTCTCCGGCTGTCTCTGAGGTTTGGACTCAGCTTTTCCGGTACCGCTGCTCTGCCTTCTACCCTGCAGCTCTGGAAAGTGTAATAGGCCACGGAGGATCCATCCACAGCACCCCTGATCCATAGTAAGAGGTCAGGAGTACCAGCCCAGGTACGCCAGTAATTGGGCACACTTGCAGCGTCAGTTACCCAGAAGAAACCCGGTACTGGACGCTGGTAAGGAGTCCAATGGTGGCAGCATTTGTAAGCCTCTCCTACTGCGGAAAGAGGGCGCATTTGGGTTAACAAAACGGAACGGTGGAAAAATAAGTCAAGCCGGTTCCCAGCAACAACAGACAGGGTGGCATAGGCGGTCCATCCTGTCACACAGGGTTACTGTGGAAAGTACCACTGGCCTATCACACTGGCCAGAGCTGCAGGTAGCGACAAAGCGTTAGTACTGGAAAGCTGGGTCCAAACCTCAGAACATCCAGTCAACGGATTATATTTGGGTCTAATCTGTAGATTACAGGAAATACAGCAGGGAAGAAATTGTCCAGGCAGGATCTTGAAGCAAGTGATGTTTATTAGCTCAAGTGTCCTGAAAAGGACAGTTCACACTGGTTTAAAGATAAGAGTGATCCAGAAGGAACAAGAAACATTTCAATGCAAACCAGTGCTCATTTTACAGTTTTTGGAGACTAGCTCGGCAGGAGGTAATTCGTCCTTCTGTCCTTTTAACCAATCTGGACTGATTCATGCAGCCTGCACATGAATCAGCCCAGAGAGGTTAACACCTTTTTACATAGAGGCTAGTGGCAGAGGGGAGTATACATCGCCCCCTGACCATGAGCTGCCAGGGAGAGGGGGGCACAGCCCACTCTCCTCCTCTGGTGTGGTTCTGTCTGAGGCTGGAGATCTATCTTTTAAATCACCCGCCTAAACAGACTTTCAGGGACTCCGTTCTGGGGTCTGGCTCTCCCCCCTGGACAAAAATAGAACCAGAGGGAGAGGGACCAAGTCCCAGGGCAGCAGCCCCTGCCTGTCGCTAGCTGAAGCTCTTTGAGCTCCGGCAAGTGACTTGGCTTCCTGGGACCCCCAGGAGGCTCTGCACCTCCTGGATCTATTTGGTTCCAGGAGGCTGGTGTGGAAGTCCCTCCGGCAGCCACTAAAGCTGGAGGCCAGGGGGGTGAAGGCTCCAGGGTTAGCCTAGATTCACACCCCCCCCCCTTGCTGGCACCACATTGCTCCGACCCCCGAACAGGGACCAGAGCTGCAGCAGAGCCCCACTGGACCACAAGGGAGCAGGTAGGCACACACACACTCTATTTCAATACAAGTGTTTAATATACCTTTACACATATACATTCACTTTATATACATTTTCCATTAGAAATACACAGTTACTGTTTTACACTCCTGGCACTATGCGCCGGTTCTCCACAGGCGCTGCAGCGCCTACACACATACTTTTACATTTACTTATTTAAAAACCATATCTATACATTTATACACTCCCTGGCGCCGGGGTTTAACCCCTTCATCGCTGTGTTGCTGGGAGAGTAATTCCCGGCGCCGCAGCCATGAAGGGGTTAAACCCCAGCTCTAGGTGCACACACTGCACCATACATCTTTATTTACAAAAAAACAAACACTAAACACATTTGTTTCTGTATGTGCTTTAACCCCTCCGTCGTCGGGTATTAACCCTCCAGGTGCAGGAGTCCATTTAAAGATGGCCATGGCCGGTACTCGGGAGATATATATATATATATATATATATATATTTCTACAATATCAAACAGACAGGGGCGCTTCCATGGTGTATTAACCAAGTTTCATCACAAGTCCTTGTGATGAAACGCGTAGAGGGGACGGTGGACACATTTTAAGAGCTATACTGAGCTGATGCCTGACGTTTTTATGATCAATGCTTGAAAACTTTTATATTCTGGGACGTGCATTTTACTGTTTTGAATAAAACATTTTACTTGGTTAATACACCATGGAAGCGCCCCTGTCTGTTTGATATTGTAGAATTGTTGCTGTTCCCCTGTGGAGATCGGGTGGGAGAAGGGAAGGACGCGTAGAATATACTCTACTGGTGTTTGAATTATCGTGGAATACAAGATCTATTGTCAGCACGTGGAAGAACTAAATTGACTTTATAACTGTGCGCACCGATTGTACACATATATATACATACACACACACATATACATATATATATATATATACACGTTCTTTGCCGGCTGCTCCAGGCCTGTGTGGCTGAATAATGACAGCACTGTAATAAGGAATGATGTCATGTGGCGTTTCATCTTGAGTGGTACCAGCCGGCAGAAGAGATAGGGAGACCTGGGGATAGGAGGGGGGATTCCTGTCTCCCTGCAGCTGTCTACTCTTCTGGTTTACCAATAAGAAGCAGAATTCCTTCTCTGTCAGATGTATTATTCTGCAGGGTGCTGGAATCCTGGACACCAAGAAGAATTAATGAACACATTCACATGGACAAATGTCAGGCTGTCTCCCAGAGAGCCGAGATCCAAGTCGTATGGTCATCTAAAGTTCTTCAAACGCTTACAGACTGCACAATAACAAGAACTGGCAGTGTAAAATATTCACAGTTAATTTGGAGCCTGTAAGGATGCTATAACCAGTTAACTCCATTCCATTTTACAAATCCTAAGTACTAATTGTAATTTATTAAGTAAAATCCCTCTAGTCAGCATAGATTGACAAATAATATTGTTACATAGATGAGGAGGGATTGCATAAAATGTTATCTTATAGGTGAGATTAGGGTAATGTGCGGCATTTTAGAAATGCACATACTGCCCGTCAATAGCATCAGGTCAGATTTCAGTGCCTTATATGGTACAGGACAGCTATCCTAAAAGTCCTGTATTACAAGGACCCTGAACCATGTAATCTGTCTCATAATATCATTTAAAGTGGAACTAAGCCCAAACATATAAATACTACTCATACAAGTGAGGAAAGCTTACGGACTGATCTTCTGAGGGGATATACTAGGTCTAGGATGGACCAACAGAAATACTGCAGCGTACGGCAGAATTGTGTGACTTTCTGGTAATACGTCTCATATTGAGCCGATTTAAATATATGAAATTGGAGTCAAATTATGCCACCTAAGAACACAAGAAATGTGATTATACAGCATACGACAGTTACATCCTGCTAATGCCCAGGATTACACTGCTGCTATAAACTGAGGAATTGGAAGTATTGACTAGAGAAAGCAGTACATGTTTATTGACACTAGTAGGGAATATAAGGAATAGTTTTAAGTGTTTTCCAGCAATATAAAATGTTAACATTTTGCAGAATTGTAGCAATCTACATTTGGATGGATCTGATGGGGGGTGGGTTGGTTTTAAGGGTGGTCTTAGTTAACCTGCCGTTACAGAACACTCTACCTGACACTAACAACTATAATCATCAACTGCGCAACACTGTGGTGCCCCTCAAGTTGCCATCGTAAGGCTCCTTCACTGGCAGCTGGACCTGCTTGCTTCAGGGTGGGTGTGCAGCTGCTGCAGCACTTTGTTGTGGACTGTGGCCGCTTCCTCCTGACCACTTATTTTGGATGGGGCCAGTAGCAGGCAGAGCATTAAGTGAGGTTATATTGTATCTGTAGGTCACATAAATACAGCAAGTAACAGAGCAGCATGAGAGAAGTCTCGGGAGATTGGAGTGAGAGGTGGTAACCAGAGAAGAGACGAGGCTCATGAGTAGGGGCACCAAGTGGGGGGAGAGCAACTGTGCAGGCCGATAGCTTCCTATAGTAGCCAGTTTAATCCCCCCACACAGACCGTATAGCAGCCAGTACCACTCTTTCCCCCCCACAGTACAGCAGCCAGGATCCTCCCCCACCCCCCCAAAGTATGGCAGCCAGGGCCATTCCCCACACAGTATATCAGACGCTGCTCCCCCAAGTAGTAAATGTCAACCCCCCACCTCCCCACAGTATAGCAGCAAGGGTCCCCCCTCCAAAATGGCCATTGAGGGGAAACACTTGTGATTGGCTGGCTGGTGAAGGAAGTCCTGGATAGCCAATCACAAGTGGTAAGCGTGGAAGACATGTCCATTGACTGGCTGGGTAGAAGGGAATTCCGGTTACTTCCTGCTATAATCAGTTTACATCAGTTGCAGGTAGTGTGTAGGTTTGTTTTTCTGTGCAACCCCCAATGCTGCCCCCTCCCTGAGGAGGCACCAGCCCTGTGCTGATAATTTGGGGCTGGTTTTCACTACTTATAATGTCAACAAGCCAGGGGGGGCTACTTACCATTAATTTTAAATCTTGAAAACAGAGCACTGTGCATTAGGCCATGAAAAGCATATGACAAGTCATCAGTTCTCAGCTCCTGCAGAATTTGAGTCCTTCTGTGTAGTAGGGATGGTTATGCACGCCAGGGAATACCCTGTAATTTTGTCCATTCCAACCCTTTAAATCATTACACTAATCTCAGCTGCTTCATACTTCATGAGGAATTCCTCCCCTCTGACTGTACAAACACCAATGCAAATGAGGCCATCTTTCTCCGGAAACCCATCTTCCGTGGGTTCACAGTGTCCTCCAGCCGAATTCATTTTTGGTCATGGATCACAACGCATGTGTAATTAGATAATAAATCAGCACGTGAAAGTGAAGATAAATGTATTCCACACATATAAATAACGCGGGATGTACAGCACAGATCAGTAGTTTTAGCCTACTAGAAGGTCATGCACTGGGTGCCAAGATACCATCACGATGAGGCTGTAGAGTTGGGTACAGACACAAAGCTCAGCAGCCACCTGCCAACCTCTTTCCTTTCATTCATGCCGTCATGAAGATGTGTGGACAGGGCTCAATGGGGATCAGCCAGGCGGACAGTCTTTTCACTGGGGATTCTTCCATGTAAAGAGGATAAATCTCTGTCTGTCCACTAATCCTTATTCTGCACAATAGGAAGGGGTGCTCTGCGTATCCTCCTTAGCTTTATATGTACACATAACAATGACAATACACACAGGAGTCACGCTCTAATATAACATGGTATTGGTACATGGATTACTTGTGCAAAGGTGCCGACCATTCTAACTGGAATAGGGTTAAACAATAAAGGTTTATTCCATAAAAGTGAAACCAGGCTAAAATGTAATTAACCATTAACCACTTCCACTGCAGAATGGAAGTGAATATAGGAATTACTATTATTATGGTAGATTTGTAAGGTGCCACAGTGCTCCACAGCACCGTAGTAATCTATTTATCCAATTGCATATTAGAGAAAAAAATATATTCTTTTTAAAACCTTCCATAAAAACAAAAACACGATTTTGTTTTAAATTTGCAAAGTGCACATAAGTCATTCTCTATTTTCAAGTGTTTGTGATTCTTCTCCCAATGCCACCAGAGCAAATTCCTTCTCAGTACCTCTATACTCACACACCAACACTTACCTCACACAGTAAATATATCTAGATCTCCACAAGATCTGGTGCCAAACAATCAGTCCAGTGCCTTGGTTCAAGTAGCCGCAGCTAGTTTTAATTAGCAGCTCCACAAATAAACAAAACGTAAAACAAAAATCCTAAACCAGCTCTAATACAATAAGGAATACTGACATTAGAAGGATCTTATGTCCCACACTCACAAAATAACAGAATTTTTTGGTAACAAATTGCTGTGCCTCTCAACCAATCCCAAGGTAGTGAGAGACTGAGGGAACTGCCTGGCAGCCTTTAATCTAAACCTCACATGTGCAGCTCTTGATTAGTCAGCTAGCAGGTTGGAAGACCCTAAATGGGCCTGATGAATAGATTCTGCTCGCCTCTCTCGATTCATAACCCCAGGGACCCTTAGACGTTGCTGCATTCTCTGGCATGTGGATCCTTTCTGGGCATGCGTAGAGGGATTGTATGCAAAATATGTCCACCAGTCATGTGATAGTCATCCTGACTTTTACCACATGTGGGTGGATACCGTCCATAGTAATAAGGGTCATTTTAAGGATAGGTTTGCCTAGAATAAGCACAAATCTGCAGAATTACTATTGTAATCTGTGGATATAAAATAAAAACAAAGCAATACAATACAGGCTCCGAGCGAGCGGCAAACCTATCAACAAGCTACCAGCACTGTCCTTCTGGCTGACCCCAATAGACAGCAGTACCCAGATCTAGACAGGGGGCCCAAAAGAGAGATGAAGGGTAGTTATATCCTGAACTCTGCATTATAAACTGGATCAGAAAACTGCCATTTCTGCCTTGCCAGCAGCTGCAGAATTACAATACCAACCATGATGTGCTGGAGACAAATCACATTTTCTGGCATTAGAATCTAGAGGACTCGTGTCCTGGGTATGACCAGGACACTGTATTGAGACCCACATACACAATATTTGCATCCAATACGGTCTAATCCAATCTAATCACTGTCTGATCGGCTTTGTGTATGGTCAGCTTAATGCTCCTAACCACAAATAGTTAAGTAGAAAATATGGCCATAACTGTTTCACAAGTTCATGGGTAATAATGTGTCAATGAAAATATCAACATTATGGTTGAAAATCAAATAAATAAAATTAAAGATGGATCGTAGGGAGCCAGACAATTAGTAACCAGGGATTTTATGGTCCCCCATATTAAACTATTGGGACATTTATAGTAATTCATGAAGTATGTGTATAATAAATCCAGGCACATACTGTGTGACAGGACGGGCCGCCTATACCACCCTGTCTGCTGTTGCTGGAAACCGGCTGGTCTTACTTTCGTTATCTCAAGTGCGCCCTCTAACCGTAGTAGGAGGGGCTTACAATGCTGCCACCACTGGACTCCTTAACGGCATCCAGAACCGCGTTCCCTCTGAGTAACTCTCGCTGCTAGTGCACCCCCTTACTGGCACACTTTGTCTGGTACCCCTGACCTCTCACTATATATCAGGGTGCTGTGGATGGATCCCCCGTGGCCTATCACACTGGTCAGAGCTGCTGGGTAGCGGGCAGAGCGGTGGTACCGGAAAAGCTGGGTCCAAACCTCAGAAACAACCGGGAACGGATTAGATTTTGCGTCTAATCTGTAGGTCACAGGATTAGAGAAGTTTTCCAAGCAGGTCTTTGAAGCAAGTGATGTTTATTTGATCACACTGGTTGGAGGTACCAGGAGTAGGTCAGATGAAGCAATAAGAACAATTTCAATTTCTGATTGAAACACCTCAATTCAATAATATATATATAAATGTACATCTACTAACAAACACACACATACAGGTTTACTGGGCCTGCAATTTATTAAGTCTCCAGATAAATTGCCAGATTGTACAACACAATGCAGATAAAGGCATTTCTGCTCCAAAACCTAGTATTGAAATAGACTGAAAATTTACTAGTAATGGTGTTAAAGTGAAATAGTTTGAGGCGTTTTAGTTACTGACAACTTCATGTTCTAGTGTACAGCATAATGTGACATCTCTGCAGCCTTCTGTCCCGGCTGAGTTCCCTCCACCAGGAAGGGTTTATCTCTCTGGAGAGACTCAAACTGTAATCAGACAGGATCAGACAGACAGACCAACAATCCTCTAAATCCTCTCTAATTCCCAGGCCCATTTAAATGTTCCTCAACCAGAGGTGTTACATGGATGGAGCAGCAGGAATCACAAACTGTATATATACCCACTCCCATATCCCAATATACAATATGCATCCGCTCCCATATCTAGATATGTCCAGATATACACATACTGTTTCACAATATGGGTGTGTATATTATATATAAAATTAGAGATGTATAGACACATATGCATTTGATAAAGTGAATATAATCTCACTTTCATTTTATTTATATATAGGCCAACAGTCTTTCAGCTGAAGAGTGTTTAGTACAAGTATCTAATAACATCCCAATGCTAAAGATTTACTTCTGTCCCATCTACAACCTGCCTTGGTGCCATGGGTTGACTAATACAGGTCTATATCTGGTCCTTGTACATAAGTGGCTAGGAGCACACTTAGAGTAGGTTACATATGTCGGGAAGGAGGGATTTGTATGGTAAATACAAGTGACTGGACGAGTAGCACTGGAACAAGACAGGGATGCATTACAATATTCTTAGGTCGGCAAAAAGACCACTGTAAAGAACCATTAGATGCAGGATATTTACAGCAACTAACATTTAAATGATGAGCCACAGGCTCCAGAGATCTGGAAGGAACAACTCCCTGGGGATTTGGAAATTGGAATTATAATCATTTGTCACAACTCCCATCCCCATGTCTTGACCATTAGACACCTTACCCACTGGCTTTTAAAATCATGCTTCACCAGCGGGGTGATAGTTAAATCACATAAAGGGGTATTGTGGTAACCTGATTCTCGCCTTGACCCTCTTAAGTCTATCCTCAATGCTGCTGCCCGCCTCATTTTTCTCTCCCGCCGCTCTATCCCTACGGTCTCCCTCCAACAGTCACTACATTGGCTCCCCATACCCTACAGAATTACATATAAACTTCTCACTCTCACCTTTATAGCTCTTAGTCAATCCTCCCCTCTCTACATCTCGTATCATCTCGACCTGCCCCCTTCGCTCTGCCTGTGACCGTCGCCTCACTGATCACCTCTTCTCACTCCCGTCTTCAGGACTTTGCCCGGGCTGCTCCCCTGCTGTGGAACAATCTTCCACGTTCCATCAGGTTATCATCTACTCTCAAAGGCTTCAAGCGTGCCCTTAAGACTCTTTTCTTTATTCAACTCTATCAGTCCTCCTCCTAACTCTCTCCCCACCATATTTGTGTCTCCCCCTTTCCTCTAGGACGGCGGTTCCCAAACTGTGCACTGCGGCACCGATAAACAAAAACAAACACTTACCAATACGCGCGGCGCTGGGACCCAGCATCCTCCTCTCTCACGCAGTGACAGCTGCTGTGTGAGAGAGGAGGATGATGGGTCCCGGCGCGGCGCGGATTGGTAAGTGTTTTTTTTTTTTTTTTATGGCTGGCGCACAGCAGAGGGGGCAAAGTGAGAGAGGGCAGAGGAGAGTGACGGGAGGGGGGCAGAGGAGCTGGGACAGCGTGACGGGAGGGAGACAGCGTGACAGAGGGCAGAGGAGGGGCGACAGCGTGACAGAGGGCAGAGGAGGGGCGACAGCGTGACAGAGGGCAGAGGAGGGGGGACAGCGTGACAGAGGGCAGAGGAGGGGGGACAGCGTGACAGAGGGCAGAGGAGGGGGGACAGCGTGACAGAGGGCAGAGGAGGAGGGACAGCGTGACAGAGGGCAGAGGAGGAGGGACAGCGTGACAGAGGGCAGAGGAGGAGGGACAGCGTGAGAGAGGGCAGAGTGTCTGGATGCAGTGGGGGCAGAGTGTCTGGATGCAGAGGGGGCATTTTTGCATACAACTAAATAAGCATTTCTGTCCTGACCTAAATACTACAATTTTTTGACCCAACTACTTCTAAAACAGGACTGCTCAGTAATTATTTTGGAGGGTTGCCTTAAAAAAATTATGGAGACTCTAAGGGTGCCGCGAACTGCAAAAGTTTGGGAACCACTGCTCTAGGATGTAAGCTCTCAGGACCAGCGCCCTCTTTCCTTGTATTCTCCTTCTACTATTCCATCACCCTCTGTACCTCATGGCTGCTTCCCTAGCCCTGTTTTCTTAGGCTTCAGCCTACTTCTAGCTGATTTCTTCCATCACTTTCACTCATTATCCCAGTAACAATTTGATTTGCACCATGTTACCTGTGTCTGCGTATATATTTTTCTTCTGTATAATGTGTCATGGCTCACTGTTTTTGGTATGTTATGTACGGCACTGCGGCCCCTTTGTGGCGCCATATAAATTAAAGATGATGATAATAATAAATTTGGTCCAACAATCCCAAACCGCTTGCGGACAGGAACGGTGGGAATTGGCCCTGAATACTCCATTTACTCGTGTTTCTCCATTGACCTCTGACCTCTGACCCCTGCCCTCCCCCCCCCACCCCACCCCCACCCCAGGTGCTGATAGCCACCAGCAGGTCTTGGCACTAATAAATGGAGAATGGAGTACAAGACCCTATAGCTGTAAAAACAGACGTATACTAGGCGTTATAAGACATATATAGGTATGTAGTGTTAAGAGGCCATAAAGTATTTCATAATATAGTAATAAAGTATTTTTGCAGCTGGGAAGAGTTCTAGTCATAACAAGGAAACCAGATGTTCTGCTCTGTAAGAAATATCAATCATATTCTACCAAACCCTGGAAAGTAAGAATCTAGGGAATGTGGAGTCAGGAACTAGAATTTATAGCATATTGTATCATTATTAACAGTGCGAGCAGAGAACATAACCTGGCATTATAAACATCTGCACTTACTGCTGGAGCAGCCTCAGCTCATAATCAGTTAGGAAAGTGTCCCAGCCGTGAGCAAGGATTTTCTGTATCACTTCGGGAATATGTCCAGGAAACAAACGCCAGCTCCTGCAGCTCACATACACAATACATAAAGTGTGTGTGTGTGTGTGTATGTGTGTGTGTGTGTGTCTGTGTGTGTGTGTGTCTGTGTGTGTGTGTGTCTGTGTGTCTGTGTGTCTGTGTGTCTGTGTGTGTGTGTGTCTGTGTGTGTGTGTGTCTGTGTGTGTCTGTGTGTGTGTCTGTGTGTGTGTCTGTGTGTGTGTCTGTGTGTGTGTCTGTGTGTGTGTCTGTGTGTGTGTCTGTGTGTGTGTCTGTGTGTGTGTCTGTGTGTGTGTCTGTGTGTGTGTCTGTGTGTGTGTCTGTGTGTGTGTCTGTGTGTGTGTCTGTGTGTGTGTCTGTGTGTGTGTCTGTGTGTGTGTCTGTGTGTGTCTGTCTGTGTATACACACCATGCTGTGTTGGTTACAGAAATACCTGCAACTCTTTAATGTGGGTTCTCACTGTAGCTGCTGACCGGTATTAAATGACCTTCACACTAGATAGGAACATACCTGGACATGAGAACTTCTTTCATTGTGTATTTTACCTTTTAGACCTATCTTACATAACGATGTGTTACTGTAGGTTTCTGTCTTATAGAGGAGTTTAGAAAAGAGATTGAGCAAATTACATTATAAAGTTGTTACTTTTTATATACCATTAATGGCTGCTACAAAGGCAGATACACTACATGGCCAAAAGTATCACATCCATATGTGATCATTCCAAAACACAGCCCATTACTGTGGAGATGGTCCCCCCTTTGCTGTTAATTCTCCACAATACTACATTTTGGAACATGGCTGCGCAAATTTGCTTCCATTCAGCCACAAGAGCATTAAGGAGGTCGGGTACCGGATGTTGGACAATAAGGTCTTTGGCTCACAGTTGTCGCTCCAATTATTATCCGATCCCAAAGGTGTTTGAGGTCTGTGCTCTGTGCAGGGCGGTCAAGGTCTTTCACGCCAAAGTCAGGAAACTCATTTTTGCTGGACTTCACTTTTGCACAATTTTTATTTTTCGGAGCTGCGCATTTCAGCACAATGAAATCTGTGCATGAGCTGTGTGTTCACATCCCCTGCGATGACATAATAGTGGGGACAGGATATAGGAGCTGCACTGCTCCTTCACAATACATATACCTCCCACCAGTCCCGATTCACACAACACGAAACTGAGCAGAGTTGTGTCCAAACGTGGACAGATCGGGCATGGGTTTGGGTGGGTCAGGGGCAGTTCATGTGGGGCTTATTACGCATGTCTAAATGTTGAGTGATTTGTGTATATATGTGGGATGGATGGATAGATAATTAGATATTTATACAAAGAATAAAGAAACGATAAAGCACGTGATAGACATTTAAACTAATATTAAAGCATGTAAAAAAAAAGTCAAAGACTATGAGACAGATTATACCAAACACCTAAATAAATCCTCCCACAAAAACAATTCTCTCAAATAATGACACACAAGTCAGAACTTCTTCCCTGCATTATATGTGCACTGTGTGTAAGACTATATATTGGGTATTATGTCTTGTATAAGCTGCACTGCGATGGTGGGTTTCCAAAAACAAGTATCTATAAGAGGAACAAGAGTGTGGTTAGCTGCTAAGGTAAGTGGAGTAAACAACACACAGAAAATGAGAATCTAGAAAGAATATTATAAATATTGAGCATACATTACTGGTGTGCACAATATGAATACACATTTCACACGCAAGCTGCAACACTGTCACTATGCCCGAGTGACGGAGAAATCCAACTACTTCCGATCCAGCAACAAAGCCTTCCACACATTCATCATTTCACTTGAGAAGCAGCAAGTACAATATATACTATGTAGGGAAATATCCGGCTTTCCTTCCTGCCTGGATGACATCAGCCAGGAACATCCAACCAGTTAGAGAAGTGTGGATTACTGACAGTAGAGTAGGATTATAGAAGAGAAGTTATGTAAGGTGCTGCAGTAACCTTTACCAGTCATATATATTGTACCCGCTGCACGCAGTTATTGTCTAAATTACATACAGACATCTTTCAATAGTATCATCTTACGTTTACTATAATTATCATATCTGCTTTACTCTCCTTTGTAGAATTGCTGATCTTCATGTTTCGTTCAGTGCTGCAGTTGGTTATTAGTAGTTATGGGTGCTGCATCCATTTATATATTATGTATTTGTTTATATAGTTTGCTACCTAAATTATTTAACCTCACCAAATGAATAGGGCACAAATCACCTATGCACAATAGACTAAAATATTGATGACCGCAACTTAACGTCACTAAACACCCTTAAAGTCTGACCAATAGCCCTGTAATGTTATTTATCAGGCTGCGCTAAACGAAGGCTCCATGTACGCAGCAGCTCTGCTCTGACCACCAACGCCCCTGGCTTGGGGGGGCACTCTGTGCAAAGAAGGGGGGGGGGCACTCTGTGCAAAGAAGGGGGGGGGGGGCACTCTGTGCAAAGAAGGGGGGGGGGGGGACTGACAGATATTACATAAAAATGTTTTCAAATTTGTCAGGTTCCTAAGATATTTGCCAGATTAGTGGCTGCTGGTATAATATATAGTTTCTGAAAATCAAATATTGGTCATTGTTAGATATGATGCAGTATTTGTATGCAGCACAACATATGTATCTTCATATATTAAGGAACAAATACACCCCATTAATCCCACCTTAGTCACATGTCCAAAGCACCAGAACATTTTCACATTTGAATGGTTTTTGGTGAGCTGTGATATCACGGAGGCACCAATTTCTAATCACCATTTTCAGGAACATTATCCAGCTCACACAATGATATGTCTACTTTAAATCCATGTTACACTTATCATATTTACGCCACCATGTGTAAAAGTATGAGTGTTGTTGTCTCCATTGTACGTCTATATATCCATTCCTGAATTGCTCCCTTAATTCAGCAAATGTATATAAAGTGCTCTCAGTGAATGCTGAATACACAATTAAGAGTTTGTGAGAACATTACACCCCCCACAGAACATAATGAATTCCAGCAATGGGGCCACCATCATATTTCAATCAGCTGCTGCTTTCTCCTGTACCCTCCATGACCTGGATGTGTCTGATCCCAGAAAGACAAAGTACAGCTGGTGTGAGTGTGACATCTGTTCTCTCTCCAAAATGACAGGTGCGTGTGTCAGCTGAATAGACCCCCAAACAGATAAATATGTCACCTGTTACACAGAAGTAGTATCTCCTTATTGCCAATACATAAATATCATATGATAAACACAAACATCTAGAGTGTACGATGGGGTAGATTCAGTCACTAACAGTCAGAGTTAGGTCATTACAATGTATCTATTATGGGACAGGAAGTGAGGAAAACACCAACAGATAGCGTCTATCCACTGACTGGTGTGAGTTCTGCACAATTACTGGCACTCTATAAATAGCCGATGACGATGAGCCGGCTCAGAAAGTAAATATGTCTTACACAAATGAGCCACTAGCAACAAATCCATAATGCTACAGACATTACAGCAGAGGTGTCCAAACCCCGTCCTCAAGAGCTACCAACCGGTCCTCAAGAGCTACCAACCGGTCCTCAAGAGCTACCAACCGGTCCTCACATACACAGGTGAGCCCGGATGGTATGCCGGGATGTATACAGGTATACACAGGTGAGCCCAGATGGTGTGCCGGGATGTATACAGGTATACACAGGTGAGCCCGGATGGTATGCCGGGATGCATACAGGTATACACAGCTGAGCCCGGATGGTATGCCGGGATGCATACAGGTATACACAGCTGAGCCCGGATGGTATGCCGGGATGTATACAGGTATACACAGCTGAGCCCGGATGGTATGCCGGGATGTATACAGGTATACACAGCTGAGCCCGGATGGTATGCCGGGATGTATACAGGTATACACAGCTGAGCCCGGATGGTATGCCGGGATGTATACAGGTATACACAGCTGAGCCCGGATGGTATGCCGGGATGTATACAGGTATACACAGCTGAGCCCGGATGGTATGCCGGGATGTATACAGGTATACACAGCTGAGCCCGGATGGTATGCCGGGATGTATACAGGTATACACAGCTGAGCCCGGATGGTATGCCGGGATGTATACAGGTATACACAGGCGAGCCCGGATGGTATGCCGGAATGTATACAGGTATACACAGGCGAGCCCGGATGGTATGCCGGAATGTATACAGGTATACACAGGCGAGCCCGGATGGTATGCCGGGATGTATACAGGTATACACAGGCGAGCCCGGATGGTATGCCGGGATGTATACAGGTATACACAGGCGAGCCCGGATGGTATGCCGGGATGTATACAGGTATACACAGGCGAGCCCGGATGGTATGCCGGGATGTATACAGGTATACACAGCTGAGCCCGGATGGTATGCCGGGATGTATACAGGTATACACAGGCGAGCCCGGATGGTATGCCGGGATGTATACAGGTATACACAGCTGAGCCCGGATGGTATGCCGGGATGTATACAGGTATACACAGCTGAGCCCGGATGGTATGCCGGGATGTATACAGGTATACACAGGTGAGCCCGGATGGTATGCCGGGATGTATACAGGTATACACAGGTGAGCCCGGATGGTATGCCGGGATGTATACAGGTATACACAGGCGAGCCCGGATGGTATGCCGGGATGTATACAGGTATACACAGGTGAGCCCGGATGGTATGCCGGGATGTATACAGGTATACACAGGCGAGCCCGGATGGTATGCCGGGATGTATACAGGTATACACAGCTGAGCCCGGATGGTATGCCGGGATGTATACAGGTATACACAGGTGAGCCCGGATGGTATGCCGGGATGTATACAGGTATACACAGGTGAGCCCGGATGGTATGCCGGGATGTATACAGGTATACACAGGTGAGCCCAGATGGTATGCCGGGATGTATACAGGTATACACAGGTGAGCCCAGATGGTATGCCGGGATGTATACAGGTATACACAGGTGAGCCCGGATGGTATGCCGGGATGTATACAGGTATACACAGGTGAGCCCAGATGGTATGCCGGGATGTATACAGGTATACACAGGTGAGCCCGGATGGTATGCCAGGATGTATACAGGTATACACAGGCGAGCCCGGATGGTATGCCGGGATGTATACAGGTATACACAGGTGAGCCCACATGGTATGCCGGGATGTATACAGGTATACACAGGCGAGCCCGGATGGTATGCCGGGATGTATACAGGTATACACAGGTGAGCCCACATGGTATGCCGGGATGTATACAGGTATACACAGGCGAGCCCGGATGGTATGCCGGGATGTATACAGGTATACACAGGTGAGCCCGGATGGTATGCCAGGATGTATACAGGTATACACAGGCGAGCCCGGATGGTATGCCGGGATGTATACAGGTATACACAGGTGAGCCCACATGGTATGCCGGGATGTATACAGGTATACACAGGCGAGCCCGGATGGTATGCCGGGATGTATACAGGTATACACAGGTGAGCCCGGATGGTATGCCGGTATGTATACAGGTATACACAGCTGAGCCCGGATGGTATGCCGGGATGTATAAAGGTATACACAGGTGAGCCCGGATGGTATGCCGGGATGTATACAGGTATACACAGCTGAGCCCGGATGGTATGCCGGGATGTATACAGGTATACACAGGTGAGCCCGGATGGTATGCCGGGATGTATACAGGTATACACAGGTGAGCCCGGATGGTATGCCGGGATGTATACAGGTATACACAGGTAAAGACAAACCATGATTAGCAATTTCTTCCTTCTACAGTTTGTTTTTTATAACTTTACTTAAAATAATACAAAACAAAACTACTTCTCTTGGAATTTGGAAGTCACAGCACAAAGTGTTTCTTACCCCACAACACATCTGTAATGAATAAATATATAACACACAGGGAGGGACTTTACATGTTGGGAAAATAAAAAAAGGTGGGAACAGACAGTTTAAGGGTTTCAATTAGGGCTTCTGCTCATCAATTTGAATTAGGAATAATATAAATACTATGAGTATGTGGAAGGCCCAGAAACAAGGCAGCTGGAGAAGTTTAAAAATAGGGGCTGCCTGTCCTTCCAGCAATGGCTAGACGGACAGTTGTCAAGTCTGTGACAGATGATCCACTTCTTGGAAGCCAAACTTTATAGAAACAAAACTTAAATCACTGATAGAAAGTTTTCCGTTCAGATGTTGGGCTTAGGTTAGTTGTAGCATTTTTAGGGGTTAACCCACCTCTATTGTCTCTTATCAGGTCACTTCCTCTATTAAATCCAGTTTATATTTAAACCCACATTTCAGCCCCACTAATTAGCCCATGGGAAGCATCAGTACAACATCCTTTCTGCCACTGAAAGAACCTTCAGACAATTAAAGGGGACAATGTTAGTGGGAAGAAGCGCGGCCTTTGTTTGTTTGGCATGGACTAGAGCTGGCTTATAACGCTGCCAGCACATTCCTGGCACTCTCCTGCCCGGGTATAATGTAAACTTAACCCATTATACACAAGGGCATGACACAAAGCAACAATTCGCAATATTAAACTAACAAATGAGCTTTATTTAGAACACAGAACGTGTTAATGGCAGAAATACAGGATCTCTCGCAAGTCTTGAAGGCTAAACAATTAGGTAATCATGAGTAAAATATTTACACAACTCAGGTAATATGCAGATTGGACAGGTCATGACCTCATTGATTCAATGCAGTTCATTGAGTCCTCACATAGAATCTAGAAGTAACTAGCCATTCAGGACTCATGTTCTAGCCAATCAACAACTCTAAATCATACTTGCCAACTCTCCCTGAATGTCAGGGAGACTCCCTGGAATAGGGGCGATCTCCCTCACTCCCTGAAGAGTCTGGCATTCTCCCTGATCCTGAGCCAGTACAAGACGTGGTTGGCTTTGACAATCTGTGGCAGGATGACACAGTTCAGAAATTGTGTCCTATGTCCATATATTGATGCCTCTAGAGGAGGCCATTTTCATGGAGACCAAGATTTAATCAAAGACTGACAGGTAAGACAACATGACTTCAGTAATGGAGACAGAAAAGTAAAAGACACTTCAGTCTCATTAGGTGCTTTTCTTTAACACATAGTTGACTACTCTCCCGGAATGTCAGGGAGACTCCTGCATTTCTGGGAAACCCCCGGGAGAGCAGGGAAACCTCCCGGTCCTCGCCCCCGCAATAGATAAGTGATGGGGGTTGGGGCTTAATGGTATAAATATTGTCATCTTAGCCCCACCCCCTGCTGTAATCGGCCAAAATTGTGACACTCGTTTAGGGGGGCGGTGCCAAAATGATGCGATTCATCAAGCCCCGCCCTTGCATGCCCACCTCCCCTGGGATCTCCCTGAAGCCAACGAGTAAAAGTTGGCAAGTATGCTCTAAATGGTTTATTTGAGGACAGTACCCAATGGTCACCTGTGTAGTGACAGCGCTTTGTCTATCAGGGTTTTTCTTGTACCCTTTGGAATGTGGAGTTTAATAAAGTGGAGACTGATGAAGTATACTACTATAATAAAAGGTTATTACATAAAAGTAATGTAAAATTCATTATGCTTGAGAGCAACATTGCAAAATAATGGGTTAAAATAGTTGACTTTTATTTGGTGTGGCTGGATCAGTTATAAATAACTTTTTGTATAAATATATTTAAATTATTAGCACAGTGCACTAATGTATATCATTGCAAATGTACTGATTTTGCTACTGTTATATTTCTGTATTAGTAGTGTACTGGTTTCTGAGGCCATAGGCATATAACAGGAGAGGAAATGTGTTTTCTATCACTGTCTGATGGCAGGTAATCTCATGTTAATTAGACCTTTCCATCTCGGTGGCCAACACATCTGTTTAGCCTGAAAGACAGGAGGGGGTAATTAAACTTGCTATCTCTCTAAGACAGGATGCAAGTAAAATAGGAAACTCAACACCTAGCTTCAGGAAATCAAGAGATTGATGTAAATTTTGTTAAGGCTTAAATTGCGTTAGCTCCACGGTTAAAGGATATATTACATCCTAATGGTAATTATGAAATGTGATTTATCAGACATTGAGGTGCCAGCTACGACAGGGGCAGGCCTACCTCCTGCCAAGTTAGGGCTGCAAAACTGTATAAAAAGAGCAATGTTTGACCATGTAGCATCATTACATCTGTAACTCTTGAAAGATCACTAGTACCACAAACTGGCGTTTAACTGTCCTTTTTCAAGAATTTCTGATCCAACAAACATCACTGGTTAAAGAACCTGCTTTGACACCTACTTTCCTGCAGCTTAGACAAAATCTAATCCATTATCCAGCTGTTCTGAGGTTGGGACCCAGCATTCCAGTATAAACGCTTTGCCCGTTACCTGCAGCCAGGGTGAACCATCCACAGCAACCCTGATATGAAGGCAAGAGGACAGGGGTACCAGCCCTACTACGGTTAAAGGGCGCATTTGGGATAATGCAAAGGGAAAAAGTAAGCCAAACTGGTCCCCAGCAACACAACAGACATGGTGGCATAGGCAGTCCATATTCTCACATGTGGATTTTTTGTTTTTTTAATGTTCTTATGTGGCACTGCACGTGGGTCCTTGATGCCAGGGCATGCTGGTACTTGTAGTTCAACAAGCATGACAGTTCACAATTTTGTGCCCCCCCCAAAAGCCTAAGGAATTATTAGACCCGGCACGTATTCGCCTGGTGTGGAAGGCCAGAGGGAGCTACAAGCGTATTAGCCAAGGGCTGCTTTAACCCTTAATCAGGCCCTGATTTTGACGGTCTCCTGGTAATGCAAAAATGGGGTTTTAATGATTTATTTTAAATTGATGACAAGGTTTGATGCTTGCGGTTTCTGAATGAACCAGCATATTTACAATTGTGTCTTGTTTTTATATGATAAGACACCGATGTAATAGTTACTAATGACTGAATATACTTGTTCCCTATGTTGTTTGTACACCTTATGTGATCTACAGGCTCAGGTGTATAATCCGTTTCTATGTTCTGATTGGTTACAAACAGGGCAAATATTCCAATGATTCAAATTCACATAACTTCTAAAGAAACTAGCCTTGTGCTGGAGAAAAATCAGAAAATTCATAAAGATCCTGGATGATTTGCTGTTCCTTAATTCTTTGTTTGGGACTGGATCTTCTAACTGGCAAGAATTATCTTTAAATGAGACTGTAAGAGCCACAGTGATTCAGAGATGTCTGACATTATAGTAGAAAGTGGAGATCGCCATCCTAAACATGAATTGGTAATTATCACCACCAGAAAACTTGTTTGAGGTTGTCTAAAAACAGTTGGAAATGTTGTATTTTAAATCTAGCAGCGTTCAGCATATACTACAACACGTGTGATTTACACACGCAAGTCCTGTACTGTATGCAGCAGTGGTTATATTACTTAGACCAGCCGGCCTTTGACATTTAATTGAGTAAGACGGACACTGATCATATTATTGGATTTAGTGCAAATTATAATTTATAAAGAGCACCTAAAATACAGCTAACTCTAGGATATATGGTTAATGTATTATTTTGTACATATAATAAGTTACAGCAATGGCTCTCAGTCCCCCATGGTGGTGTTTATGTAGGTGTAGAGCGGCTTTACCAGGGATCCACAGAGAGAGACACCCAATCTTTAACACAAGGGAAACGTGGAACAATAATTTTATTTCCGTCTGATGCTTCATCATTTTTAGCCAAACACTTTTTTATTTTATTTTGCCTTGTTTGTTTTATTATTGTGGCTTAAGGTAATGGATGTAATAAATGCTCACAGCAGCCAAATATTACTTAACTTGTCATGCGCCCTGTAACATTATAGGAAGAAGGTTCACACAGCTCCAACAGTGACAAAAAGTTAACAGTGAAGGAGAAAAAAATCAGAGCTATTCTACTATGTACTTTTCTCACTAAATTCATATAATCTCCCTTGGAAGCAACAAAGCATTTTATAATGAGCCACTAAAAGGGGGCAGAGACCTATAAAACAAAAGGTTACCCAGAACCATCTGGTCATCAGGGAGAGATAAGGAAAAGACAAAGACCTCCCTTTCCACATGACCAACTCCCTAGAAGGCATTAACCAAACTTCTTCCTTCCAGCTATATGATGCGCTACAAGTAACCGGATCACATGAATGCAGACTCCCTGGTGTTCCACCCATTAATGAATAGTAAATATATACAGTAATAATGTCACCTCTTATAATAACCACATGTCAGTGAGCGATCGAGGCTCAATCTCCAGGAACTGGGAACAATGGGATCTGCATCCTTTGTGTAATTCTGCAGACTGCATGCAACAGCTGTCCGTCCATTGTGCAACACCCAGAGGATACAGGATATAAATAGGAAAATCATGATGGAATTCATGTATTTATACAGATATTTCCATGGGAGCAGAAATAAACCCAGCACATTATACTAAGGAAACATAATCCCCTCCAGAGAGAGGAAATTATAATAAATACATTGTCTGCCAAGGAGAACTTCACAACTTGCTGCAAAGTCACCACCCAACTTCTCCACATGACCCAGGAAGACAGGCCCTGGTAATATATATATATATATATGACAGAGATGTATAGATAGACACATATATATATATATATATATATATATATAACCCCACTGCAGGGATAAGACGTGAGCACACTACATGCACACTCTACATGTATATACACACACACACTGTGTACACACACTCTATACACACACACACTACACACACACACACACACTACATGTACACACATACACACACACTCTACACACACACACTACATGTATACACACACACTCTCCACACACACACTACATGCACACTCTATACACACACACACTACATGTACACACATACACACACACTCTCCACACACACACTGTGTACACACACACTACACACACACTGTGCACAGACACACTACATATACACACACACTGTGTACACACACTCTCCACACACACACTACATGCACACTCTATACACACACACACACACACACACACACTGTGCACAGGCACAGACACACACACTACATACACACTCTACACACACACTACATGCACACTCTACACACACACTACATGTACACACACACACACACACACTGTGCACAGGCACAGACACACACACACACACTACACGTACACACACTGTGCCCAGTACACAGCCCTCACCCTCCTACACACAGACACCTCCCAGGGGGGGGGGATGATACAGCCGCTCACACCCACACACCCGGCTCGGGCTGAAGGTCTCAGTCACTCACCCTGGAGGAGGAGGAGCAGGAATCCGGGTGCAGCCATAGTATAAGATCCGGAGACCGAGAACCGATAACCGGATCCTGCGGAGACCCGACCACTACACAGCCCGGTCCCCGGGATAACCACGCCCCTCATCCTGGTCCCCGGGAGAGCCCCGCCCCTCATCCTGATAGGTTCACTGCTCTAAGCATCTAACGGACCCTGTAGACACGCCCCTCCTCTCAAAGCGCTCAACTACACACACTGCCACCTCCCGGTCATAATCAGTATCACAGTCCAAGTGATGAGGATACACCCAGTGCTCTGCCCTCTCCTGGTCATATCTGGGTATCACACTCTTCTCGCTGCCAGTGAGGACAAACCAGGAGTTATGAGGATGCACAGTGCTCTGTCCCTCTACAAGACTCTACCTGAGTACAACAAGTCTCAGCAAGCCTTGGCAGCTATTAAATGCTTAGACATGCAGGGACATCTACAACTACAAGTGCCAGAATGCCCATAGCTGTCAGAGGGTTGCTGGAAGTACAAGTTCAACAGACAAGTAATACTTATCAAACTTTTGCACATTATCCTGACTCCCACTACCCTGAATATCACACTCTGCCCTCTATTGGTCACATCTGGGTATCACACTCTTCTCGCTGCCAGCCAGGGCAAGCTGTAAGTGATGAGGGTGCATAGTGCTATGTCCTCTACAAGTTAGAATATGTTTACCGGTGACTGGCTCATGGGCGCCCAAGACTCATTGATGGTGTGGGGAGTAAAGGAAGTGACAGGAAGGGAGAGTGTGCTGCCCGGCTGCTCTGATTGTGTTTTAAACAAAATCAGAGCAGCCGGGCAGCACACTCTCCCTTCCTGTCACTGCCGAATGGGCCTGCACATCGTGTGTAGCCGCCTGCAGCAAGCCCCTGCTAGGGCCCCCCTCCCCCCTGGATCAGCCACTGCCTGCAACACTGAAAAAAATTGTTCAAGAATGGTTTGAGGAACATGACAAAGATTTCAAGGTGTTGACTTGGCCTCTAAGTTATCCCGATCCCAATCATATCCAGCATCTGTGGGATGTGTTGGCCTTATCTGTGAGGAGTTTGTATGTTCTCCCCGTGCAGGGCCATCTTAACATTATGGACCCCCGGGCAAAGCAGTGAACTGGGGCCCCTACATATATATATATATATATATATATATATATATATATATATATAGATGTATAGAGATACAGATATAGATATATAGAGATAGATATAGATAGATGTACTTGCTCAGTGACCCTTGAAGGTTTTTTTTGCAGGTTTTTTCTTTTGCAGGATTATTTATTCTAATTAAGAGCCCTGCCTATGGGGCCCCCTTGCCCGTGGGGCCCCCAGGCAGCTGCCCATCGTGCCCAATGGAAAAGATGGCCCTGTCCCCGTGTTTGTGTGGGTTTCCTCCAGGTGCTCCGGTTTCCTCCCACACTCCAAAAACATACTGGTAGGTTCATTGGCTGCTAACAAAATTGACCCCAGTCTGTGTGTGTATGTTAGGGAATTTAGAATTTAGAATAAGCTCCAATGGGGCAGGGACTGATATGAGTTCTCTGTACAGCGCTGCGGAATTAGTGACGCTATATAAATAAATAAATGGTGATGATGATGATGTGTTGGAAAAACAATTCCAAGCCAAAGAGTCTCCACCTCGCAACTTACAGAAGTGAAAGGATCTGCTGGTAACATCTTGATGCCAGATACCACAGGGCACCTTCAGAGGTCTTGTGGAGTTTATACTTTGAAAAGGTCAGGGCTGTTTTTGCAGCACAAGGGCAATCTACACAATATTAGGCAGGTGGTTTTAACATTGTAGCTGACATAATATATGTATATAAACATTGTAAGAGTAACACAGGAGTTAAACAGGAGGCAAAGAGGGGGAGATGACTGTACTTGAAATCACTGCTACAGGAGGACAACATCCAACACTCTCCTGTGTGCTCCTTTTATAATCCACCTCCTGCACTTGCTTTGTACACTCCCTATTCAGCATAGATAAGAGCACTGCTGTATTACTGAACCACTTGCTAACCATGTCTCTCATGAGTCATAACTGCTATACACTATGGTCTGTAAATATTATTACAGTTCAGGTCTCCAGTCCACCCCAACCACCCCCCAAGTCTCCTGACTGCTTCTGCGACTCTATATTTAATCTCTAGCCTTGTCCTATCTTTTCCAGCACATTTCTATTAATATCATTGCACTTACTTGTATTGTGTGTCTACTACTGTGTATAGTACCAAGTACTGCCTTTACTGTCAATGCTTGTCTGCCTTTCTACCAAGCTATCTCTGAGTAACGGTCTACTCTTTGCTGCACTGTCTTTACTTGTGCAGTTCAGCTCTTCCACCAGCAGTGACCACTATGGGGTTTCATGTGTCCTAGAAGCAGCTGTACCTGGTAAGGCTCATAACTAGCCTATTTATACTCACCTCTTGCAATCAGACCTGGCTGGATCATTGATTTGTAGTTCTTGTGCAGCTCTGGATCGGTGCTATTCCTGGTTCCTGTATTCCAGCTCCTTGCTATACCTGGCTTGTGACCTCGGCTATATCCGCTCCTGGCTTTCTGGTACCCTGACCCACAGCTAGTCTGACCATTCTACATTTCTGGAATCCTGACCTTGGATAGTTTAAAGGACTTTGTTTATGTATATTAATTCTGGACATTTGTTGCTTGTCTTGTCTGGCCCTTCAGTTAATGAAATCCTTCCCAGTTTGTAGTAACCGTAAACTTTATTTTAGTTCACCCTAACCGCTGTTCTGTATGATAATACAGTGTGCTACAGAAGAGAACCTGGACAGAATGATCCAGCCTAACTTCATGCATCTCGCTGGGGCCACACCTGTGTCTGCTCTTTCAGACACCACTATGCTACAGACTCTGCAGATAGGAATATTACAACTCCATTCTCAGGTAGCCCAAGTATTGTATCTGCTTCCTCAGTTTAGCAAAGAACTTTCCACAAATGTTGCTCAGTGCGGTGCTCACTCAGAAACTTATTCCTGCCCAGAAACAACTTCACTATCAGTCCACATTCACAGGAGGAACGTAGACACCGAAGAACTTTGAAACTTTGTTTTTATTGTGCTAGTGCAGAACACTTTCTATTGTCATGTCCACACAGAAAACAAGGGTACCCTGCTGAACAGCCTATGGCCACTATGACTCTAAGGAAAAAGATGACCCTGAATCCATCTTCTGTAAGTTCTTCTTGGGGTTCAAGCCACAATGGTGCCAGCCTCTGGCTCCCGCTCTGAGGTGCCTCATAGCGCTGCCCCGCAGTCAAAATCTTCACAGTACCCAGCCATGGACTTCTGCGCTATAATTGCCAAGGAAACCACCTGTAACCTTCCCATGTTTTATATTGTGGTAACAGACACTTTATACAGATGTTCAAGAAAAATGAGCAGAAGATAGATGAGGTTACTGACAATTCATTGAGGTTATGCAGAGAGGCATAGAATTTGTCTGTGAAACAGTCTGCTATCCTTATAACAGACCCTTTGCAATTTAACTTGTCTCTAGAAGACTCAGGGTTTTATTTTAGACTCTTCCTGGTCAAAAAGTCCCCAGAACCCTTTCACGTGGTTCTAGATTTAGAGACACAACAAGTTTGTACATACCAGAGACTTTCGCATTGAGTCTGTGAATTCTATCCTTTCATATTCAGTTTATCACAGGAATTTCCTTAGGTTCTTGGGTCAACCTTTCAGTTCAGCTGTTACGAACCACAGCGCTATCTGCGTCCCAGCTGTTGCCTAGGCAGCCGGGACGCCACTTCCTCCCCTCTACATTCAGCTGCAGCGCTTCTGTGTTCTCCTGCCTCAGCCATTGAGACCCATCATCATCATCATCATCATTTATTTATATAGCGCCTCTAATTCCGCAGCACTGTACAGAGAACTCATTCACATCAGTCCCTGCCCCATTGGAGCTTACAGTCTAAATTCCCTAATATAGACACACACTCACACACAGACATAGACAGACAGACAGAGAGGGAGAGACTAGGGTCAATTTTGATAGCAGCCAATTAACCTACCAGTATGTTTATTTTTTATGTATTTTTGGAGTGTGGGAGGAAACCGGAGCACCCGGAGGAAACCCACGCAAACACAGGGAGAACAGATAAGATAAGGCCATGGTCGGGAATCGAACTCATGACCCCAGTGCTGCGAGGCAGAAGTGCTAACCACTAGGCCACTGTGCTGCCTTGTACCCAGCCGGGGCATGTGATTGAGACTGCAGTCCAATGATTGCAGTCTCCTGTAATGTTCTGGGGGTGTGAACTCTCGTCCCCCCTCCCCCCTTCATATTGGTCCTCCATTGATTAAAAGGCATGAAGGGCTGAGCCTCCTTGCCAGTTATAGCGCTTTTGTCCAGCAACTGCCGTGCATGTGTTTGCTTTGTTTCCTGAACCATTCTCCTTTGCTACCTGCCTTTGACCCTTTGGCTTTGTACCTGGAATATGATTGCTTGCTGCCTGACCCCAACTTTTCAGCCTGAGTTTGGACTCGCTTGTTTGCTTCTGACCTTTGACCTTTTGGTCTGGCTTCGGTTACTCCTCACGCTCACCCCTAGAGTTGCGCTGTTATCTCCTATTCCTCGCTAAACGTCCCTCTAGTATAAGCTTATACTACTCTGAGTGTAAATCCTGGGGGCATCCAAGTACCTGTGAGAGTTACGATCTCTACGGGAAAGGCGGCTGCTATAGGCGAAAACCTCTGTTCCTGTTCTAAAAGCTTATGCAGGGTTTGGGAGCCCTAACACTGGTGAGATCTCTGAGAACTTATATCAAGGTGCTGGTTACTCTGGTGGTGGAAGTAAGGAAACAAGTTGCAATGATATGGCTCTATCTGGATGATATTTTTGTGGTGGGGACTTGAAAGCCTATTGTCACCTCATGTAATGGCCTTTCTACAAGAGCATGGCTGGATTGTGGATAGGTGAAAAGTCACCTCATCCCATCCCAACAAATACAGTTTTTGGATGTCCAGATAAACACATACAGAACTAAGCATCCGTCAGTAAGGAGGTGTATCAAAATACAATCTCTGGCATGTCAACTGCAGACCTAGATGTCAATAAGAAAGGGACATCCCTTGGGCAACGTGGCACATGCAGAATCTCCAGATGGAACCTCTAACACGGTGGGATGACAAGCAGACTACTCAGAATCATGACATCACCCTGTCAGGAGGCACGGGGAAGTCTCATAGGTGGTGGCAAAGCCCAAAGTTAAAGGCCAGAGGTTTGTCACTCTTGGAGCAAAATGGATAATACTGGACGGGCTCCTATGTCATAAGCTGTGCAGCCCACCCTAAGGGCATGGTCACAAAGCAAAAAATATACTTCACATATATATGTTGTAAATGAGAGCAGTGTGGCAAGCAATTCAACACTTTCATCTTTATCTAACAGGAAAGTATTTCAGAATATTCTCAGACAACAAGATGGTGGTAACCTTCTTAAATCTCCAAGGAGGTACCAGAAGCAAAAAAAAAATTGGTGAAAGTAGCAAGAATCATGTCTCGTTCAGAAGAAAGCCTGAAGTCCCTCTCAGCGCGGCATCTAGCAGGCCCGCAGAACGTAATAGCTGACTACCTTAGTCAAAAATGGATTCTCTAGAGGAAGTGCTCCAGCTACTGATTAAGGCTTCGTTGAATGGCCACAGGCAATATGCCACGGTACCAAAGTTCTTCTTTCGGGGGGTGGCTTGAAAATGATTCTATACTGTCCTATTGTTTGCACCCTGTACGGCACTGCGGATACCTTGTGGTGCATTATAAATATTAAATTATTACTAAAGGAAAGAAAAACTGCTCACCTTGGCCTTTGTAAGGGCAATTTCTATGTATTTATCCAGCACAGAACAACATTTTGTGGTTCCTGCAGGGCTTTGGAATGGATGTGTCCCTTCTAAACAATCCATTTCCTGCTGGATCAGGGATGTCATTCTATAGGCATACAAGAGGAATGGGTGTAAGGTGCCTCAGAGGGCATACTTAATATGGGCAGTAGCAACATCTAGACTCAGGCTTTGGTGAGAGAGATTTACAGAGCAGCTGGATGGTCTACGTCTCCTTACTTGTCATCCCTACATCTTATCCTCCATTGACTCTCATGTTCTCCACACAGTCACTAATAAAATATATGATTTTGACACATGAGGCATTTCTATGTGACCCTCCCTACTGTATTGCTTGGGTACATCCCATTGTAATGGTTGTCATTGGGGATTCAAGAGGAAAAATGAGAATTAAGCTTTTACCGTTACTTCCTTTTCCTCGAGAGACTCCATGGAAGCCCATTGGCACCAGAGAGAGTCACTGTAAGTAATCATCAGAGAATGCCAATGTCCCTGGGCTTGGGACAGCACAGGAGGCGAGATAGCCTTTTATGTCCAGAGGTAATAAGAAGAACTCTGACGGTAAGTACAGATATCAGCATGGAGCGTTCTGCTTTGGGTTAAAGTTTTCTTGCTGATTGGTGTAATGATTTTAGATCCTGTACATGTCTCCCTTCTTTCTGTTTCCTCCACTGCTATAGATTTTCCCCCTATAGGTGAAAAAGTAGGGTCACTCTAGTGCCCAGACCGTCAGTATAGCTCCCCAGCCATTCCTTGCCCCTCCCCCACCTTCTTCCACATCTAATCCTAGTAACAAAACAGTATTGGTTGGAATTAGCCTGCGGTTACAATATTTCTATTTTTGTATTTTACTGGTTTGACTTTTAAATTAATTTATAATGTTAAGTATTGTAAAGTAATTTGATTATATTTTCCACCATTGACCATAACTAGAGCTATAACAATATAAAAAGAATTTGTTGAGACATGGATGGATGTCACTATGTAAAAATTAGTTTCAGGGGCTATTAATGTTATTATCTGTCTGTGATTTGTATTCACAATTGACAGAGAGTATTATCTGCTACATGACCAAGGCTATTTGTGACAGCTCATCTGATATATAGAGAGACATGTCAAACATTGCAAGTCTTCTAGCACCTGCTATTCATATATATCCTGAATTAATGCAGAGTGTACTTCTATTCAAATCTGCATAATCACATCTCACCTTACTGATTAATATCGAGCTCGCACCTTGTGTGTCTGCTACAATAACATCTGTAAAACCTGTTATAGAGTAATATTGGCCATATATGTTTACAGCATTTGGACGATATTGCTGTTTGCATCTACAAAGGACCATCATGACTGATAGACCTAATAGATTGGTCCAATATTAGACATGACCACTATCAGCCTATGTGTGTGACTATTCTCCAACTCATTTTTAAGGTCCTGGACATGCTGTAATCGATTGAGCTTCTTGGCCTGAATATGGAGTCTACTTGCGTGGCCAAACTAGACATTGACATAGCTCCAGACTGTCCCAATTTAGGCAGGACAACACTGATTTGATGGCTCTGTCCTGCTGTCCCCATTGAGACAGTTTTATCCTGTGGCTTAGGAAGTTTGGAGGTAAGTCTCGTTCATGGCTCCTCTGCAATGGATCAGTATTTGGTGAGGAAAGTTGGAGAGTATTGTACAGCCTTATGCTTCAAAATCGCTATGCAACCCCCTGGGATGTGACCACGCCCACATCGCAATGTGGCCACACCTCCAAAGTTGTGAGGTGTGCACCCATACTGGAGCCTTAAATAATTCCATTTACTTAACCTATAGTTTTCAATAGCTGTCATACTGGTGAATTGCCATTAGGTGGCGGGATGTTGGACTATTTGCTATCATTATAGCAAATTATAGTGGGTCTCTGACAAACACAGAGTGGAGCCATATTGTGGACTGATCCAGTATTCATGAGAATGTAGCCAATCAAGTCACTAGGAACCAGTGACATCACTAAGCTGGTTCACAACCAATATTGATGCACAATGGTTTCTAGTGAATTGATTGAGAGGCTGCAGTTTTATGAGTATCAACTAAAGATGGGAGGATCCGGTTCCCCGAGAGCCGAACCCACCCGAACTTTGAGTATCGGAGTACCGAGCTGAGTAGCTCGGTACTCTCCCGCCCGCTCCGAATCCAAATCGAGGCCGAACGTCATCGTGACATCGTCGGATCTCGTGGCTCAGTTCTCGCGATACTTCAAGATTATAAATACCTCCACAGCAATCCATCGCCATTTGACAGAGGGAGAGAGCAGGGTGCAGTCACAGGCTGATTACAGCAGGGACAGAGAATACAATATTCTTATTCCAATTGCTGTAACAAAAATCACTAGAGAAGAGAGGAGGATAGAGGTTTATTTTATTTTTTTAATATTTGGCACTCCCCAGTGCTTTTGGGGTGTCCTTCACCGGCCATGAGACGTATGGAGTGCTCATCCTCTCTTGCCACTAGGAACAATCTCTTGTAACAAGCAGCACTGTGTCACCACAATGGAAGATATGGTCTCCTGTGTATAAGAGAAGGTCCCAATTCAGGTTACCTGGAGATACTCTCTCTGCTGAATACCTGCTGTGCAGCCACTTTCTACAGCTACATCAAAGACCCCTGCCCCAGCATCACTATAAAATCCTGAATAGAGGACTAGTGGAATATTTCTAAACCACAAAGGGTTGCACAACATTCAATTCTGCTACGTGATGATTAATGTAGGACATTGTGGGGGAGGAATCTTTGTTACATAAAGTGATCTGCAGCCAATTTATGAAACTAACCTCATTTGTCATACAGGTTTTTATTAGGTAGTGTTTTTTTCACAACTAAGTAAGTGTTGCCTTTAATGAAAACTCTGTGACTTGATGAGAACATTGCCTATATATGTAGGATGATGCAATACACTAATCAGCAGGGGCTGACAATTGCACGTCAGTAACAAATGGCTTACACTACAATACCGACTAAGCACATGACTCACGTAGATACGTAGGACTTGTTTCAAATGACCCATCAACTATGTGAACTCTGTATCTATGGAGACAGGGCCAGAACTTGACATGTGAGTGGCTTTCAATAATAATGACTTAAGATAGAATTAGAGAGTTGATGTGTCAAGGAGATGGAACTACGTAATCATTGGTACTTATATGTGCTTCCAAAAAGGGTCAGGCAAAGCAAATGCTTCCTTGTTGCCAGAGAAACGGCTGCAGAGCTGGTCCTGTGGAACCCTTTAATGTGCTATAAATCTTCCGCCACTAGGGGGACTCCAATGCTGCAAATGGCATCCTAATTGTTCTCTTATATAAGAATACCTCACTAACTGTACACAGACTGGGATGAACCTTTCCAGGCTGAATCATGTGAGGGGTAATTTTCTTGGCCCTGTGTCTGAAGGTCAAGGGGAGTCTGTATCATTCACAGAGTTTAGGAGGCGGCAGTAAGGAGTGACATGGTGGGTATCCCTGTGCAGGGGTTTGTATTGCCCCCACTCACTACGTAATGAGTAATCAGTGGATAACACAATGCGTGCAGCATGCCATGTAAGTGTGCAGTACATACAGAAGGTTATGTGTGAAGCACAGAACAACCACGGTCCAGTGCGCCAAGATTTCTGCCCAAGTGCCTGGACATATATTTTTACCTGTGCTATTGCCTTTTGGAAGAAAGCAATCATTTTAATTCAGCAAAACAACTTGAAATTTGTTCTAGATCAGAGCTGGCGAAGATCGAGTCTTGTCATATACTAGATATAATCAGTATTTTAAATACTTTCATAAGTATTTTGTATCTTCCAGATGGGGAATTGCATTTCTAGGTGCCCAATGAAAGAAAAGCTTCAAACACATAAAAATGCCATATGTAATTAATAATGTCCCATTTTTGTAGTCATAAATGAGACTAAACGGAGCAGTATAATAGCAAATAAAGATGTTGGACCTGATTCATTAAGGGACGTAGCTGTCACTTTTGAGCGTACCGTACACAAAATCACTCTGTGGATGCCCAGCACCGGACCACAAGCCAGTAAATGCAGCCTTGTCTCCGTCTTCATACGCAAAGGACACTTAGTACAGGATACAATTTTGGGGAGTAAATGGGGTGGGGAAGGATCGTTTGACTGTAGTCAGTTTACAATAAAGTCATGCCAAGCAATAGCGCACGAAGCTACGTCCGAATTGTGCTCTGGGTATCTCTGCTTTTTTTTTTGCTGTGTCTCTTGCTCCAGCTACAGGGCTAGTCTAAGTCCTGATCAGTAGGGATGACAGCCTAGTATGCATGCTATAACATGTGTTTGCAAAGAGCAGCAACTGTAAAAATGTATTTTATGTTCAGTAGACATTAAGAACACCCTAATAAATGTATTTAATGGAGGGGGGGGGTAAAAATAAAACCATATCTATGCATGTCTTGATGAATCATCCCCGTTTTATATAGAGGTAGGAGGTTGGACTTTGAACAGTGCGCCTCAACACACTCTAGTTTTTACAGACGTGTCTCTGGAGAGGAGGCTCTGCTTTAGAGATGGAGACCGGACAGGGCAGCAAAGTGCTATTTGGGGAACAGGGAATATGATGTTCTCTGCTTCATTTAACCATCACTAATATGCTCTTTGTATTGTATAGAGGTCACTAGAATGCTCTCTGTATTGTATAGAGGTCACTAGAATGCTCTCTGTGTTGTATAGAGGTCACTAGAATGCTCTCTGTACTGTATAGAGGTTACTAGAATGCTCTCTGTATTGTATATAGGTCACTAGAATGCTCTCTGTATTGTATAGAGGTCACTAGAATGCTCTCTGTACTGTATAAAGATCACTAGAATGCTCTCTGTACTGTATAGAGGTCACTAGAATGCTCTCTGTACTGTATAGAGGTCACTAGAATGTTCTCTGTACTGTATAGAGGTCACTAGAATGCTCTCTGTACTGTACAGACGTCACATGAATGGTCTCTGTACCGTACAGACGTCACATGAGTGCTCTCTGTACTGTACAGATGTCACCGAAAAACTTGCCAAACAAAAGAGGTGCCTCTGGCGGACGAGATGGGTCATGCCTGTGAGCTATTAGCATTCAGGAAGCCTATACAAACCTACCCAAAACCACTTGCAATTGTTGCTGGGGGAGAATAGTGGAGATACAATTTTTTGAGAGATCCATTATTGTTGTCCTCCACCTAACTGGAGAGGAGGAGAGACACAGGAAGATGGGGGAGTCTCAGCACCAGATCCAGGGTCTGTGCAGGTCCCACACTGCCTGTGTGTTTAGAGCTGGATTGGACTCCCTCTCAGAGCTTTATGAGAAGGTAAGATATGGTTTAGAACCTCAACCAACAAGGGCCTATGTTGTGTCGGGGCTGCGAGGATAGGTGTGGGGTGGGGTGAGGTTGGACGTTAGGATATAAGAGCTACTAAGCTGCTCCCAGTCTCCAGATAGTGTGTGATATTACACTATTTGGCTATTTCCAACAGGCTGCAGAGCAAACCGAGGAGTTCTAAATCTCAAGAGACTAAAAGCTTCACTGCTCACTCTGTAGGAAGTTTCCACCCTGGATGTCAGCAGTACAGCATAGGTAAGTACAGACAGTGTGCGGGGGGGTGTCATAATGTGTGTGCGGGGGGTGTCATAATGTGTGTGCGGGGTGTGTCATAATGTGTGTGCGGGGGGTGTCATAATGTGTGTGTGGGGTGTGTCATAATGTGTGTGTGTGGGGTGTGTCATAATGTATGTGTGGGGTGTGTCATAATGACTCTCCTCTCCTACGGCCACCCCTGATATACACACTCCGTCAGGAGGAGGGATCGATGGGGCAGAAGTTGGTGGTGACCTTGCTTGGCTTGTTTCTACAGATGTAAGAGATTTTCTTGTAGCTGTAAAAATTTGTGAAGTTATCTCTCCTACTGCTCCCATCAAGTTGTTCACGGCAGACGTCCTCTCAACCAGCAGAGGCTCGGCTGGGGGCAGGGGGGGCATCTGCCCCCTGGGCTGGTCCCATAGTGGGCTACTCTATTATCTTAAACAGTGTTTACCAGACCCAGTCCTCAAGGAGCCCTAACAGGGCAGGTTTTCCAGGTGACCAGTGATATAATTACACCACCTGTGGATGTGTTACATTGTATCAGTCAGTAATTAATACACCTGTGCTCCAGCAGAGAGTTAAAACCTGCACTGTTAGGGGTACCTGAGGACCAGGTTTTAGAGGAATGGGGTTGAGGTGTTGGCTCAGGTTGTGTGTCTTCCACAACAGCAGATGAATGGTAGAAGACGTCTCCTATTCACCCCCTGTCAGAATCACTTGGTGGAATTGATGATACCTACCAGCAGTTGGCGCTACTGAGTACTGAGGCGCGGAGTCTAACACCCCCCTGGTTTTCACCAGGAACCCCCGCAAGGAGGTATGGACTTCGCTGCAAGGGACGTGCAGGACGCGGCCCTCAGTATCAGTCAGCTGGCGAGGTAACAATTGCGGCAGAGGGTGAGAGCCCACCAGGATGCAGGATGGAAGAGTAGTCAACAAGCTGGGTCACAACCAGAGGAACGGATATAGCCAAATCAGAAGCAGGAGAATGGTCAGGAAGCCGGGTCAATACCAAATATCACTCTAAGCCAGAATCAGGAACCAAGGAGAAGTCAGGAACAAGCCGCGATCAGAATCCAAATCACAGCAACACAGCAACACACACTGGAGCAAGGCTGAAGACCTAATACTCTGGCACTAGATATGTGTCAGAGGCTGCTTTATATACCCTAAGGTGCCTCCTGATTGGGTTAGGGAGATTTTGGCGGTAAGACATGCTGGCTGCAGACAGGTGAGCAGAGATAGCGTCCCGCTGCTAGGCAACAGGACGGGGTTGCTTGGAAGGTGCAGGCGTCCGTCTCCTGCCCCAAGTGTCAGTGCGGAGACGGCGCCTGACACCCCCTTTTTTTCTCATTCACATTCACCTTTGTTCCCTCAATAAAACAAATGTCAAGTTAAACATGATATTGTTATATTGATCGTTGTATTATATTTGTCCTGTTATATTGTAAAAAAAAGAATGCACAGGATATAACTGTGAGTGATCAGACTTCAGATTGCGTTGTACTTTTTGTCCAATATTGTTAAATAAAGACTTATTAAAAAAATAAAATAGAGTTCATCCAGGTTCCTGCACCTCAGATATTAATGGCGCCTCTCTGCAATTTCTAATGTGAGATTTGAGATAAAGATTTTGGAGGATAGGGAGAAACTTTGATGGTCATGAAGGTAATAATGAAATGAAGCTGTCATCTCTTTTTGGCCTGTATTATACTATAAGAAGCTATATCCTTATGCTGAGAGATTCTTTAAGCAAAGTGACTGAATATATGATAACTAAGCACCAAATACATAAAAGTGATGTTAAATTTGTCTTGTAAACCAACTACTTTAATACTGCAGAAGACTTTTGTGAATATGAAGATGGTAACTTCTTATTTAATGGCAAAAATAGTCTTCCCTGGAAAATGTGATCTTCTCACCTCTGTATTCTGATTTTAGATTTAAACTTTTCAGGGAGAGCACTTAGGGGGGTTTTCCTGTTGCTGTTAGAAGAATGAGTCGTACAATCATTTATCGGGGTGCACCCTAGTGGGCTGTCCTCTAGTAATTCCCTTCGTACACTGCTTCTCTGCTGGATTTGTCACCCAGGAATAAAACATGAAGGGTACAAGTTGGTTGTCCAATTATTTGGTTATTTATTGTATATATGTATCACTAAGTGGTGCTATATGTGACCGTATGATGTGGGTATGGTGGTGTACATGGCGTTAACATGTAGTGCTGTGTGACAGTACTGTGTGATTGAGTTGGGATATGGTTTGCAGAATGCGTGGGTGGTATATGTAGCAGCATAAACCCCAGCTGTCCGCAAATGGGGTGGGGCTCAACAGGCCAGTGGGTGGAGTTTCCCAAAATGTACCCATGTGTGGGGCATGGTTTGGTTGGAACAGGGATAAGGCTTATTTTATCCCACTTGCAGGATTCTAAATGTTGGTAGGTATGGTGCAGTAGAGTGTCATTGTTGTTAGTGTGTGGAAGTAGCATGTGGTGGTATTACCATGTGCAAAGGTAGTATAGTGTAGTGATAGTAATTCTAATATCATATATATAATATAGCTGGTAGTAGCATGTGGTAGTGGTGTTTGTGTGTGTGATGTACAAGCTTTGGTATTTGTGTCTGACAGTAGTGCACAGCAACATTCAAAATCCCTTCAGTAAAATACAATATTTCACCATGTGAAGGAAGGAGAGAAGTGATGATGGCACAGTGTCCTCCTGTAAAAACTTTGGAACTCCTGTGCTGCATAAAATGCAGTGGCTGCTTCAAAATATTGCTAATGGGCCCACAAAGTTACATCCTAGTTTCACTCCAGATTAGCCTCATGTAGGAGGCTAATCTGGCTGTAACACAATCTCCTGGGAGCACAGTCTGAGAGCTTTGGAAGGATGTATAGAATAATGGCCATGTGTAGAAATCATGTTAGCAGAAAGTGTTGACTGATCAGCTGCTGGGTAGAAATCGTGAGCAGATAGTGTTGACTGTTCAGCTGCTAGATAGTGAGCAGTGATGAGTCTTGCAAGTGCTGATAAATCAGCTGCAATGTGGAATCCTTGTTAGCAGCTCAGGAAGCAGGGTGAGTATTGTTCAGCACACAGAAACACAACATCTCTGATATACAGCAGAATCTGGAGTGTATTTCGAGACAACAGAGCAGCAAAAACTTTAGTGTAGTGTGAGTGAAAGATCAATCTTGCCTCAGTGTTAAGGAGAGATTGAGGGAGAGGAAAGGTTGAATCCTAGCAATGTTCTAGAGATGAAAGTGGGAGTGGAGAGGAATTGGATGTTAGGAGTGAATATGAGAAAGGAGTCAAGGTTGATGCCCAGGTAGCAGACTTGAGAATCTGAGTAAATTGTAGACTTGTGAAGGATGAAAGATAAGGAGCTCTGTTTTGACAACATTTAGCTTGAGAAAGCATTTTGACTTCCAGGAGGAGATAGCAGAGACAGTAGCAAATCTGTGAGTGCATGGAGAGAGATAGGTTGGGGAATGTCCGGGAAGTGCGAAACTGCCCTTGGTAGTGTGAGAACATCTTTGTGGGAACCAAGTTAATTTTGAGTGCAGTGGATGAGGTTTAGAGTGCCGGAGGCTCACCGAAGTGGCAGGGAAGGCAGAGTTGTATATGTTTACAGCCTGGTCAGAGAGGGCCAGGAGTTAATAGGAGTGTATCAAGTGAGGAAAGAAGATAGTGGGGTAGAGGGCTATAAGATTGCATTTTATGAGCAAGGATTTCAGTGAGAGGATGAGGCAGTAAGTGACCATGATTCGAAGGTGGATAAGGAAAAACAGACAAAAGGAGTGGTGTTCAAAAGAGGATAAAGAGAGGGAGGTTTGAGAGGAGTAACCTGGAAGGTGCAGCTTGGAGCGAGAAGGATGTCCATGACACCTACTTGTCACAGCCGATGAGGACTATAGCAGCGGCATGCCCGTCCTCTGCCCAGACATGTCACTCCTTTCCTATCAGGGCAAGCCATTTCCTACAGCTTGCCCACCGTTACATGTCTTGCCCAGGCTCTCCTCCATCAGAAGTCTGGTCTGGTTTCCTTTGGTGCTTAGCAACAATCCACAGCAGTTCTAAGCATGTGCAGAACTTTCTCATTCACACTGAAAGTTTCCTGCTGAGGTCATCAAGAAGTGCCTATTGTCACTATAAAAGGGACCCTCTGTCATATAGGCTGTGCTAGGTGATTGTGTTAACAGCCAGCCTAAATACTTGACACTGACCTCTTGCTTTGGACCCTGCTTTAGACAAATTGGATCTGCCTTTTGCTTTGACCTTTTGGTATCCTGCTTACTGACCTGCTATACTGTGTATTGACCTGGCTTTGGATTCTGGACTTGCTCTTGTTTATTTTTTTGGCACCTTGCTTCCTAATTTGGCTATTACCGTGTACGGACCCAGCTAAGACAAGTGGAATTGCTATTGTTTCATCCTCTGGAACTCGCTTTACTGCAGGTGTAAGTTGAGATCAAGGTAAATGGAAAGAGTGTACACAGGAGTGCAGGGAGCTGCAGAGAGATTTGGCACTGAGGCCCTGAAGAGCAGGGAAGCCCAGAAGCAGGATCAGGAGGAGTGCACTGAAGTAAACAACAGGAGCCAGGCGAAGTAAAGTCCTAACAAGTAAGGAGGACTGAATATCTGGCACTTAGGAGATGTAGGAGGAGGTTTATATAGAGGGAACCTGGCTAGCAATATATAAGCCTGGTATGCGCATGTGCAGAACCGCCAGTAAGCTGGCGCTGTCACAGAGAGGAGAATGGCTACAGATGGGAACAGGTAGGAGCGCCGGACCCTGACAGTGGGGTTAACCGGTCGAGTGTGTAACACAGTGATGTAAGGAGGGTAAGGGCGTTAGAGATGAAAAGGTCATGGAGAGAGGCCAGTTTGTAGGACCTGTAATCTCTAAATGAAATGGGATACATTTAGGGGAGTCTATAATGGAAAAGGATTTGGGAGTGCTCGAAGACAGTAAACTTTGCCATGATGTCCAATATCAAGCAGCAGCTGCAAGGGCCAATAAAGTATTGTCATGCATAAAAAGGGGCACAGATGCAAGGGAAGACAGTGTCATTTTGGCACTATAAATAGTTGGTGAGACCTCATCTTGAATGCGAATTACAGTTATGGGCACCACTCTATAAAAGGACATTTTGGAACTAGACAGGGTTCAGAGAAGGCGATAAAGTTGATAAGGGGTATGCAGTCTTTCAGTTATGAGAAAAAGTTAGCTAGTTTAGACAAGGTTACTTTAGAAAAGAGACATCTAAGAAGGATCTGTACAAATACACTAAGGGTCAACATAAAGAACTTTCTTGGGAGCTTTTTACCCCAAGGACTGAACACAGCATACATGGTCACCCCCCTAAGGTTAGAGGAGAGCAAAGGAAGGGGTTCTTTACACTATGTCACAATCACGAAGATGAAGTTGGTGACACCTACCAGCAGTTGGCGCTACTGAGTACTGAGCCGTGGAGTCTAACACGCCCCTGGCTTTCATCAGGAACCCCCGCAAGGAGGTATGGACTTTGCTGCAAGAGACATGCAGGTCGCGGTCCTCAGTATCAGTTAGCTGGCGAGGTATCAAATGAGGCAGCAGTGATAGAGTATCAGGATACAGATTGGAAGTCTAGATGCAGCAGTACACAGGATGGTCAGCAAGCCGGGTCAAAACCAGAGAGACAAACACAGTCAAATTAGGAGCAGAGGAATGGTCAGGAAGCCGAGTCAGAGCCAAGAATAACTCTAAGCCAAAATCAGGAACCAAAGGAGAAGTCGGGAACAAGCTGGGGTCAGAATCCAAATAGATAATAAGCACAGGAACAAACGCTGGAGCAAGGCTGAAGACCAAATACTCTGGCAAGCAAATGGTGTCAGAGTGCTCTTTAAGTAGAGGAAAGAGATCCCTGATTGGGGCTGCCACAATCGGCAGGAGGAATGCAACCAATCGCCGACTTGTAGCTATGCAACGGACCATGATGCCATGCGCATGCAAACGGATCGTAAGCATGCAAATAGAATGGACAATGTGCGTCGCTATACAACGGGACGCAGGCGTTGCATGGAGCAAGGCGCCCGTCTGGAGGCAGAAGCAGGACGGCGCCTAACACACTAAGGGCAGTTAATATATCGAATTGCCAGGGAAGGTTGTGATGGCAGATTCAATTGATATGTTTAAGAAAGCATTAGACAAATTTTTAGCGTAAAAGGGTATCCGGGGTTACGACCGTGAAGGCTCTCCACTAATTACATGCATCCAGTATATTTCTTTGGCATCATGCTCATTGCTGGACACAGAGCCAGGACACTTGTTATAGTACTAGATGCTACAGAGATCACCAAAGGAGGAATAGAGATGACAACAGCAGTGAAAGTTGAACTCAGATTGTATTTAGTAGATCTTCAAAATAACACTGTCCTTGGTGTTATGGCTCCACGGCAATAGTCTGTAATATCCCATTGCCTTCACTAATGTTATACTTGTGAGAAGATGATTATGTGGGTCGTAGGGCATAGATCTGATCTAAAGTACAGATATCTTTAGCTGCCAGTCGCGTTCCACAACATGACTTCTACATCGCTGAAGCCAACCATGGTCATAAGTAGATACAAACACAGGCTTCCTGGTCCGTATTGAATGCTCTTCCATGTAAAACTAGATTACGTATATTATAAAAATATACACAGACAAATATAACATACAGAATAGGAGTACATTTTAGGGGGGTCTTTATCAATAAGAAATGAAGGGAAAATGAATATAGCATCTGCTATTAAATGTTCTCTTTAGTCATTAATCCTATAATGTAACTGATATTGTATGTACAGGATTCTGAGCTGTATAGGTTCATACAGAAACATCTGCATGTGTGACTCTTCCTCCCTCTGTTTATTACAATCTTCCAGTTAAACTTATGTTCTTCTCTGTGTCCGTCTGTCTCTGAGCTTCCTGGGACCCCCTTCCCCCTCCATTTCTCCTCCTCTTGTTCTCTTGGCTTTTTGAAGTGCGTTGGCACCAGCTCATCTGGTCTTTTTGATGTGGCTCCAGCTCATTATAGTGAAAAAGGATTTAAAGTGTTGAACAATAAGAATTCCAATGATAATCTCTACTGATGCCAGCACAGAACCAAGCAAGTGTAGACATAGCGGCAAGTACAGTATAAATGGATTAAGGAGAAATTAAGATCAGTAAACTCTCTTCTATTGTAAAGCCTCTAGGAAATTGACATATCATACCGCTTTTGTTACTCATAGTTGCATATTCTCTTTTAGGCGGCTCCTGAATTAGTGGAGATCTCCCAGACTCTGGAGAGCAGACAAGTCTCCTGAGGGAGCTATAGAAAATTTAAGGCTGCGGTAGTCAGAGCTCTGACACCAAGCTGAGTAGGTGTGGACTGAAAGTGGTGATTCCTCAATGCAGTTTTGAATTTTAACCCACAAGTCCTGTAAACTAAATCAAATATTGTTAATATGCGGCGCTACGCTTAGTCTCCCCTCTTGGTAGTGATGTCCCCTGTGATATAGTAAAGACAGGAAGTGGGGCAGCCTCCAGCCTTCTGCATCCCTCTACTGAGCATGCACAGACAGGAAGTTCAGCTCCCAGCAGGTTCTTCCAGTAACAGATGAACTGTAAAGATGTAATATGACTAGATCTGCATCCTTTTTGTGTTCTCTTATATATAGATAGTGACTGGAGGCACAAAAATATATATGTGCAACCTGTTCTCTGATATTGCCCACAATTTAAGCGTGATACCATCTGCATATATTAATATACTATAATAGTGTTAAGTAGATTAACTGCATAAGCTTGTTATACTGCCTGTCTGTTGCAGTCAGTATCAACTGTGAGCAACTGTATATATGTATATAAACTATCCCTTAGTTTCCTTGCTGCGCTGAAAATTATATACACCAAATTCATAAACAATTCACTACATATAAGCCACAAAAAATCAAGTCCAAAGGCAAATAGCAGCTTCTTTCTAAACATCCACACCCCAAAGAGAATAATCTAGGATCAAAAAACATATAAAAAAAAGGCGCTCATGGTGTAGTAATTAATGCACAGCTATGTATATATATCATCTGTTACAACTGGTTAAGTCTAAAAGCTTCTTGTGGTTTAACATCTACCACCAATGCTGCTGACACCTATTGCATATAACAGAACAAGAGCCCTGATATATAAAGTAGCAGTGGATTCCCAGTCCTGGCTAACTGCATCTCAGGCCTAATCAATCTATTGCTGTAACATTGTGACTCAGAGGTGGAAGGTTCTGGAACTGCTGCAAGAGCCCCTTCATACAAAGCATGTAAGCTACCTTCCCCAGACATAGACCATATATAAAATATATAAGTATATGATAAATTAATTGTCACCCTCCAATTTTTTGGGGTCGGGTACTAAATTACGGCTTAGTAAAAGCCGACAGTACTTACCACGACTGCAGGATGTACAATGTACATCAGTTAGTTAAAAGCATTGTACAGCACGTGAGTCTGTGCATCGCCCCTTTAACAGCCGCGATGACGCTGTCGCCGTGGAAACTGACGTCTTCCTGGGAGGCGGCATGTTCAATCATCGAAATGATTGCACTTCACTTTTTCCAACAGCCCTGAATGTCAGCATGTGAGCCATCTGTGGTTCGGGGTCCTGCAGTCGTGGTAAGTACTGTCGGCTTTTACTAAGCCGTGATTATGAGTACCACCGATTTTATGGCCATAGTCTTCAGCCTAGAGAGAAGTACCAGCCCACAACCAGTACTAGAAACATATTGTACTTTATTAGTAACAGCAATTAATTAACATATTACTCAGCAATAAACCCTGAAAGTGTCATTGATTGCTACTACAGGGCTTTCTCCATACATATGTATACTAAAGTAGGTTTCAGCAAGACTCTTGTTCTCTATACATATGGCAAAAAGGTTTCGATACATAATAAATTGTGGGAAATATCTGAAGCTTTCAACCAATCAGAGTTTAGAAAGATATATTTTAATATATTTCTTCTGGATATTTTTAACCCTATGGATTATGGTACTCCTGGTGTGGGTGGGAAAGCGATTTAGCATATTCTCTTTCTTTGTAAATAGAACACCAGGGGGTAAATGTATTATGGTCCGTTTTTTTCAACTCGCGGGAGATCGGCGATTTGACAGCTAAAATTTAAAGCGGAGCTGGCTTGTAAAGGCAAGTTTCCCTTTACAAGCCAGCGCAGCTTTAAATTTTAGCTGTCAACACGCCGATCTCCCGCAAGTTGAAAAAAATGGACCATAATACATTTACCCCCAGAAGTACAAAAAAAATATTGACTGAAGTTAGATTTTTATACTTAAAGAGCAAGCAAAGCTACTATTTTACATTAACATGTAGCAAATATTAATATTAACAATATTGTGAAGTGTCCAATACTTAACTTATTATGCCCATTATGCTCTCTTTCACTCGTCTGCAGCCAGATCCATGTTAGGAGGGAGGAACTTCTCTAACATAGCAGACACAGAGTGATTGACAGACATGCACTGTGCAATTCATACACAAGGATGTGACTAGTGATGTCACAGTTACTGCATCAGACCCCTTGAGGATACCATAAAGATGGGCCTGATACAACAAGCCTTGCAAACTGGCGAAAATGTGCATTTGTTTCAGAATGCACCTTATTTGGGTCTGAACACGGCCCGAATTCAGCAAGGAACGTATCTGAAGATAGAGTGCACTGATGAATGCAGGTAAAGGTCTATTCTACTGCACAAGACACTGCAGGATACGTCAAACCTATATGGAAAATAAATTCTCAACAGATTGCGCAGAAAAAAAATATTGAATTAATGTGGTAATAATATAGTGCTTGATTCATCGGTGATCTTTTATTATCTTGTGCGGAAGTTGCGATGCATATTTTAAGAACAAACGGGGAGATAAGAAAGTCACAATTCAACAAGGAGCAGAAGTTAAAAGACACGCCAATCTTTAGTCATTTACGTAACGGAGAATAAGATGCAATGGATCTTAAGCAGTCAGTTCATCTTAAGATGATCCGCTTCTTATTTAAAGATAAGACGGTGTTATGTTACGGCGGAGGTGGGAGGTGCAAAGGGTTTGTTTACAAATTTAAAAACACAATCGGAGTGTATTGTGCAGAACTGTTATTACCTAAGATTTCGTTATAACACACACATGCTTATATAACCTGGGACAAATTACTTTGAAGTGTTAATGAGCTAAATCAACACACCTTATTCACCTACATGAAGGATTGTGTAATTGTTTGATTTGAACTGAGAATGTGGATGCAAATGCATCTCATAATAATTCGCTAGCATAAATAAACATGCATATTAAAATAAATATTAGTGTATTATAAAAATATATATCATTAACGTTACAAAATGCATAGTGTACCATAATTGAGACACAGGAGAGTACATACAACCTTCACACAGATAAAGGGCTTGAGTCAGGAATCAAACTCATGACTCCATTGTTGGAAGGTGGATTGGCTAACTACTAAGGCAACATTCTATAGACTAGAACGAGAAGCACAACAATACAGCATGCGTGCAACAGATGTAAGAGCTAGATAATAGTGCTTCAAAGAAAAAAAAAAAACAACACAAAAGTGGCACTCTTCCTTATTACGACAAAATATTTGCCAGTTAAGATCTGCACGGTTACCTTAGTAGTTTGTATTTCTGTTTCATAGCATTGGCATCATGATTTAGAATACCAAACATGGCCTTAACATTTGTGTGCAGCTTGTGGGTCTGAATCATTAAGGAAAGGAACTCAAGATGATCTTTGTTCAAACCAGCAGATGTTTTTAATTAGCAAGAGGTAGTGTTAGGCTATTATTTAGCATATAAGGAAAGGAATGTTTTTTTTCATGTAACACACAAACACTTCATTTTTACTCTGACTTTCAAAGTTAATCTACAACATGCTCTATCCCAATTATAAATCTGCAGGTTTGAAAAAGTGGAGATGTTGCCTATAGCAACCAGTCAGATTCTAGCTATCATTTTGTAGAATGTACTAAACAAATGACTGCTAGAATCTGTTTGGCTGCCATAAGCAACATATCCACTTTTTCAAACCTGCAGTTTAGTAAATCTAGTCCTGAAAGTTGATCTAGGACATGCCTTACTTCAATTATAATTATATACCAACTGTGGGGGTTATTGCTATTGGCCAAATGGCTGGTGGGAAAACAGTGCTTTATGATTACTACAATGGGCCTACACACAACAACAAAAATATCTATTTGGGAAAAAACTTACAATCCACCAAACCCTCAACATCGGCCTCCTCCTCCTCCGACTCCACCATAGCTGCTTCATGCTCATAGAAAAGGTGCCAGACCAAAATAAACTATGCTTACGTGTAAGTTATATCTCATAAGTGAGTTACCACCATATTCAAATCAGAATGGATTTGAATATGGGTGGCTTACACACAAGTTATATCCTCTTTTTAAAACCACAAGTTGCTTGAAAGTTGTGTTCAGATTTGAATGATCTGTTGCACAAATGATAAACCATTGATCCTCTAGTATATATATAGTTATATGCAGTGTTATCAGTAACACTCACTAGAGGATTGGATCACAAAGGCTCAGATGTGCACTTTTACACTTCCCTGAACAGATTTCACTTACTGAACATAAATGTATATTCTTGGTGACAGCGAGTGGATGAGTTCCTAAAACAGATACACATTTAAGTGCCCTGATTCAGAAGATTCTGGATGAAATGTGGGAGCCCAATCTCAAGTGCAGCACAGAGACAACACCGTCAATTAGAGCACAAAATAGTCATTGCAGAATGAGGAGTCAACGGCAGACAGCATTATAGACACTGCGCCATTAATGGAGAGCCTTGTATAACAGCTAAGTGGGTAAGGGCTATTCTGTGAGCCAGACCTAACACTTTACAAGTGTTAAAAAGATTAAATACTTCTAAGTAAAACTGAAAAGCTGTGGTTTAGTGGCGTTGTCTGGAGTTTAATTTCGAGTTCTGAGCATTGTCCTTGAGGTATAAAAAAATGTGAATAAAAAATAAAAACAATTTAAGAGGTAAACCGCATTCACCATCAAATCACACTTCCTACACAACCTGTTCCTAATTAGATTAATGTCATCTCTAGAATACTCATAGTACTTAGTATTCTCCTGCAGCCAAATGAGATGATTTAACGGGATGTCATTCTCTTCTGCAGGACCACGTGGGGAGTCTGGCTATGATTTCAATTGCATGGCACAATGTGTGCTAATACTCATTGCACTGGCACCCACCAAGTCTCAGAATAACTGCACGACTTGATGCACAAGGTGGGTAACATTAAAAATAAACAAGACACTGAGAGGAAAAAAAAGAAAAAATACACAGCTGTTGCGGAGGAAAGAGACAGGAGAGGAGACATTCAGCGAAATCTCTGAACACGACCCTCTATGAAACATCTTGGCAGGGCGAACATACAGTTACTAATTGAATCAGGCTGACGCCTGCTAATTGGGGAAGGATGTGAGGTCTAAGGGGCACATTTAACAAATGACGGTATTGCACTATCGTGCACTTACCGTGTAATTAGGTAAAGGAAGTCTGCAATTGATATTTATGACAGCTCCGTTCAACTGTTCAATCTCCAAAACCATTAATTCTCGCTGCAGTTCGTTTTTTCTAACAGTCACCATTCAACAGAATGGTGACTGCTCGGGGCCGGCATTTAACAAGTTCCGAAAAAACAAATTTTTCGGAAACTTGTAATGTAAATGTACAGCTGAAGCTGGCGTACATCATCAGAACTGTAACATGTTCTTTTCTTCCTCGTTATGTCCAGCTCTGCTCCGGAGAGCAGCGCTGGACAGCGCATGTGTGGAGGGATCACATGATCCCTCCCTGTCCCTCACAGCTCTCTCTCTGCAACTATCGTTGCAGAGACAGAGAGGGAATCTGTGTGCGCTTGTCCAGTTCTTGGAACTGGACATGCGCACTTGAAGAGTGAGGAGAAGACCTGGAGACAGCGCTTCCGAAGAGGGGGGTAAGTAAGGTTTTTTTATCACTGAAACAGCAGTTTTTCGGAACTGCTGTTTCTCTGCACGGCTGTACATAAATGTGAGAAATAGTTCAATCCTTATCATTGCGATAAGGATTGAAAACTACTTTTCACTTTATGTGAATAATGTTAAATGTGCCCCTAAGCGTCTCTCCATGGTAAATTTACTATACATCAATGTCCTTTGTGTCACTTCAACATTGTAGCATATATAGTCCCCAAACAGGATCTTGGTGTAAATTATAGGGCCGTACCTTAACAAATCCCACTATGTGTGCTATGATGCTATGATCTACTTCTTATGGTAACCAGTATCTAAATCAAGTGGGCACGACACACCCCCCTCAACAAAATGCAACTATCTGTAGAACGCAAAATCACAGGATGCTGTTGATGATGAAACATTTTGTGACACTTTTGTAGAGTTTCTAGTGCTTTCTAATTCTTTGACACTTGCAAGATAATAGTAGCTAGTAAGGGGTATGTGCTAATACTGAGTTTGTATTTTCTTCCCGTGTTTGCGTTGGTTTCTTCCAAGTAGTCCGATTTTCTCCCACACTCTAAAGACACATACAGTGCGTTAATGGGCTTCTGACTAAACCGGACCCGTGTGCTGGGAAATAAGACTGTGAGCTCCAATGGGGGCAGGGACTGGATGTGAGTGATTCCATATTCTTTGTACAGTGCTGAGTAATATGACGGCACCATATAAACAATAATAATTCTATATGGAGAACAATCAGTGCTGTTGGAGTTATGTGAATGAAGACGACCATCTAATTCAAGTCATTAATTCATTCGGTAGGGCAGCACTTACATTTTTCCTATATCTCGCTTGAAATAAAAAAGCTGTAATAATTTTTTAATGAGTTCTCACTTACCTTACTTTTACTGCAGCGTGGTCAACTCCACTCCGCCTCCCTGAAGAGCCACGGTGCATGCATAGTGCCGTATACTAGTATTTCTTGGGCCAGGGGTTAATTCAATGCATTCAGGGTGCACTGTGTTGATGTAAATCCCTGCATCCACTGCTGCCAATGTCTTTTTATCAGTAGTTTGATACTTTGGTAAGTCTTCCTCCCTACTAATGTTCACCACATCACCACGTCACCACGTCACCACGTCACCACGTCACCACGTCACCACGTCACCACATCAGCACATCACCACATCACCACATCACCACGTCACCACATCACCACGTCACCACGTCACCACATCAGCACATCACCATAACACCACGTCAGCACGTCAGCACGTCACCACGTCACCACGTCACCACGTCAGCACGTCACCACGTCACCACGTCACCACGTCACCACGTCAGCACATCAGCACGTCACCATGTCACCACATCACCACGTCACCACATCACCACGTCACCACGTCACCACGTCACCACATCACCACGTCACCACATCAGCACGTCACCACGTCACCACGTCACCACGTCACCACGTCACCATGTCACCACATCAACACGTCACCACATCACCACATCACCACATCACCACGTCACCACGTCACCACATCAGCACGCTGCGCCCGGGGCACTCGCCCAGTCAGGCTCTGCATTGTGTCGACTCTGCTTAGTGACAGATTTATCAATGGCCAAAAAGTACTGTTGGTGGAGAAAATGGTTATTTTCAATGGTGAAGGGGCTAGTTTTCGCATAGCCTTATATACTGCCGGTCATAAGCCCACCTAACTTTTGCATGGGGAGCCCATGTATTAACGATATAAAATGCAATGATAAAGGACAACGTATAGCGCTCCTTCCCAATTAACAAAGAACCCGATAGTACACGGTGAATAATCAAATTAATGACAAACTATATGTAGAATATCCAGACAACAGTTTTTTTAGTCCTCTTAATAAAAGATGTTCTCTGGTAAGAGAAAAGATAGAACACCGGGTCTCCTCCCCGTAAATTCTCCAACCACAGTCTCCTTCAAAGCACTCGTAGTAAATATGGGGAGTATCACTTGTGAAGCAGCCCATTAAGATGGCAGCAGCCCGGGTGAGGTCAGCTTATATTTGTGGACGCTTATTACCATCTACCATCTGGTGCGAGTAGATTACTTAGAAGGTAAAGAGATTTGGAAGCTACCAGACCTAAGGAACAAGGGAGTTATTCTAGGTGTTACATCTGAAGTTGTTCAGAACATCTTGAAACTCCCTGACTTGCTTAAGAAGATATCACTCCACTTCAATCAATACTTTTGTTTTCATCAATAGTGGAGCAGCAAGTACTTTTCTGGATCTATATCTTACTAAATCCCTGCAAATTTCTAACATCAAGATGCCCAGTCCCATAACATTAAGAGACTTCCTGGAAGCGGATTCAATATTCACTTCCCCTGTCAGTGTCATCATTAATATGTTTCACCAAGAGCAAATTACATTCTTGCTCGCTACTTCTCCTGCTTTTCTTGAATTTCCGTGGTTGACTCAACATAACCCTGATTTCAATTGGAAGACTGGGGGAATCATTAATTGGAGTGACAAGTGTCATCAGTCCTGTCTATTTATCTGTTTTTCAAAATTGGAGACATCAGAATCATTCGAGTTTCCACTACCTTACTCAACTTTTATGGATGTTTTTGATAAAAAATCTATAAAAAAGATTTATTAGCCCATCCAAATCACCAGTAGGGATGGGTTTCTTTTTTATGTCCAAAAAGGACGGTGGACTATGGGCTTGTATTGACTGCAAAAAAATAATCATAATAAACAATATCCGCTACTGTTAATCTTGGAATTGTTTGACAGATCTTCTCTAAAAAAGACCAGTGAAGAGTTTATAATGTAATAAGGATCAGAAAAGGTGAGAGGTTGAAAGCAGCCTTCAGCACTCATACAGGACGCTACGAACACCTTCCTATGTCTTTTGACCTTTGTAATGCTCTGGCAGTCTTTCTAGATTTTATAAATGACACCCTCCATGAACTCTTGGGATGTTTCGTTGTGGTTTATCTGGATGATATTCTTATCTACTCTTCTAACCTTTCAGAAGATTGGTCTCATATTCATCAAGTCTTAGAATGTCTTAGATTCAGTCACCTTTTTGCAAAACAAGGAAAATGTAAGTTTGAGACTTCTCAAGTGTAATTTTTGGGCTATGTTATCTCTTCAGCTGGCTTCCCATGGATCTTAAGAAGGTTCAAAACATTTTATAGTGGCCTCTTCCAATGAACCTAAAAGCAATACGAAGCTTCCTGGGATTTTCCAACTATTATAGGAGGGTTATTTCATCTTTTTCCTCAATTGTGTCTCCTATCACAGCAATAACCCACCGTTATCCCTAGTCACGTTAGTGGTAGGCGAGGCTAATGCAGCACACAATGGTAGGCGGACCTAACAGGCAAAATAAATTGCACAACAAAGCAGTATTTTACCGCTTTGCATGATAATGTGGGAATTATTATTGCTAGATATACAATACATAGAGCATCCTGTGCTTGCCATACTATACAAACGGCATCCTAGTGACCACCATATAATACAGACGGCATCCTAGTGACCGCTATACAATACATAGAGCATCCTGTGCTTGCCATACTATACAAACGGCATCCTAGTGACCACCATACAATACAGACGACATCCTAGTGACCACTATACAATACAGAGAGCATCCTGTGTTTGCTATACTATACAAATGACATCCTAGTGACTGCCATACAATACAGACGACATCCTAGTGACCGCCATACAATACAGAAAGCATCCTGTGCTTGCCATACTATGCAAACGGCATCCTAGTGACCAACATACAATATAGACGGCATCCTAGTGACGGCCATACAATACAGAACGCATCCTGTGCTTGCCATACTATGCAAACGGCATCCTAGTGACCAACATACAATATAGACGGCATCCTAGTGACCGCCATACAATACAGAGAGCATCCTGTGCTTGCCATACTATGCAAACGGCATCCTAGTGACTGCCATACAATACAGACGGCATCCTACTGACCATGATACTATACAGAGAGCATCCTGTGCTTGCCATACTATACAAACGGCATCCTTGTGACCGCCATACAATACAGACGGCATTTTAGTGACCGCCATACAATACAGATGGCATCCTTGTGGCCGCCATACAATACAGATGGCATCCTAGTGACCGCCATACAATACAGATGGCATCTTAGTGGCCGCCATACAATACAGATGGCATCCTTGTGGCCGCCATACAATACAGATGGCATCCTAGTGACCGCCATACTATACAAACGGCATCCTAGTGACCGCCATACAATACAGACGGCATCTTAGTGACCGCCATACAATACAGATGGCATCCTTGTGGCCGCCATACAATACAGATGGCATCCTTGTGGCCGCCATACAATACAGACGGCATCCTACTGACCGGCATACAATACAGAGAGCATCCTACTGACTGCCATACAACAAAGAGAGCAACCTAGTGACCACAATACAATACAGACGGCATCCTAGTATTGATTCAGAGAGCATCCTATTGACTGATAAACAATACAGAGAGTAACCTAGGGACCACTATGTAATACAAAGAATATTCTTCTGACCGCAATATAATACGGAGAGCATCATAATGACCTCCATGTAATACAAATACATTTTTGTCACCACAACACTATCATACCCCTCATAATTAACAATCCCTTCCTCAAAATCATTAACTCCTTCAAATCCATCAGAACAACTCCAGTCAACATCATTAACCTCATTACAATCATGTACTCCTTTATAATCATTAACTCATTCCTCCACATTATTAATTAACTGCCACATCATTCATATTCATTAAACCCTTCATTACATCCCTCAGTCTCATCAAAAGAACCTCTTCTTAGTAATTTATTCCATTAAGATCTCCCTCATGAACAAATCCAATGTTTAAAACTAACACCCTTATTCTCAATGGTATCTACTGTCAACTCTGCTCATTTCACCCTTCACTTCCATATACCTGTTCCTATTTCCCTCTCCAGCCCGTCACCTGATGCTGATCTCAGAGGCGGATTGGCCATGGGCATTACCAGTAGGCCGGTGCCCTACTAAGGCAGCCTGATGGGTCTTTATTTTTTCAGTTAATATTACGCCAAACAATAGTACCCCTAGTTCATGTTATTGCGCCAAATAGTGTCCCTAGATCATTTTATGTCACACAGCTCTGTGGTCCTATGTGTGAGTCTGCACATTGATGATGAAAGGGCTGTTAGACACCTATGCATTTGCCCGTTGTGATCCTTCCTGTCTTCAGGCCAGTGCTCTCGTACAATGTTTTCTGTGTCCTGCCCTCCTGCGTGTGGTGCAGGAACCCTGCAGCCTGCACACAGTGACAAGCAGCTGGTGATCCACTTCCAGGACTGCTTCACTGTCAGGACGTTCCTTTATATTGAAGAAGGTCCAGTGAATTCAGACAGGTCCCACTGCGACGGCAAAGAAATAATAAAAAGATATCAGACGGCCTCAGTAGGCCAGTGGCCTATCGACATAATTACTGGTAAGGCCTATGGTCAATCCGTCCCCTGTAAGTGTTATTGCCAGGGCTAGACTGTTGGACAGGAAAGTTTATATTTATCTTTTTGTTTCCATTTATATGTCTGTTAGTTAAACAATTTGTTTGATTTTATTATTATTTTTCAGATGTGAAAATTCAGAATGTTTGGGGATCGTTACCACCGTCTGCTATGGCTAAAGCCATTCTTATACAACTGCTAACATCATAAATGAAGGCATTATGCGCTGTTTATTAAATAAATCGACAGTCACCTACTTCTCTGGGATTTAATCTGTCACCTCTGTACACTGCTGGGCCCACATATATGGTCCCTCTTACGGTGCTACCAATGCAGACGTATGTGTAGACTTGTAATTTATCCTGCGCTGCAGTGTTGTAAGTCTCATGTGTAATTAATGGAAGTTAACTGACTGAGGCACATATTACCCTATTAGATAATGACAGGGTTGCAGTGTTTATGTGTCTGCACATACCCTATGTGGGGAGAACCACATTCACTACATGAAATCTTGATTTCATTATTTCTGTAGGACTTTGCTTCATGCCAGCAAATATAACATCCTATGAGGGATCTACCTGCTTCTGCTGTAGCTCTAGCAGCAGACAGACATGGAGGGATTTTATGTAGCAGGAAACCACTTACATGAGAGGAATATCCAATGCAATCCCAATTCACACAACACACACAAAACATAACACAGCTGAGCCTTTGGTCCTCCTATCGATACAAAGCCATTCATTTCACATTGATGAAAATATAATATAAACATCTGAACATTGCAATTTGTTTCATTAGACAATCTTGCATAGCTTTGATTATAATTAGAATGTTGTTCTATCTTGATATAGGTTGGGTGAGGGGTGGTTGGAATGTCTTTTATCCAAGATCCATTTTCTAGAGGAATAGACAAAGAGAAGTTTTCAATATCTATCCACTGTGGATCTCGTCCATTCCCAAATTCTACGTAGGATTCTTGCATTATAGCTGAAGTCCAGAGAAGAACTGTTTTGGGATACAAATAGGGATAGTTTGAAATTTGTAGGCCAACTTTCCCTTCAGCTCTAACTTGGGTAGGACGGGGGCGAGAGTTGTTATATATGTTAGGAACCCCGCCAGCCGGCACAACACAACCCGGAGTCTACTCCGCCAGTCAGGTGTTCACTGGAGCCCCTGGTGGTGGGGACAGACTGGGCTGCAGACTGGCAGAGGGTCGTGAAGTGTGTACCGGCTGGGGAGAACCCAGGCAAGCGGAGTGAGATCCACGCAGAGGTCAAGGGCCGGCAGCAGGTAGCAATTCCAGTTAACAAGTCGGGGTCAAGGGTCACAGTCAGACAGGAGAAATGGTAAACAGGCCAGAGGTCAGGGTCACAGGATACACAAGCGAAGTCCAAATCCAAGCCAGGGGTCATACACGGGAGATCAGCAGAAGTTCAATAGATAGGAACAGGAACAAAGCAGGTCAGCAGACTGGGAAGCAGAAGCTATAACCGGCAATGAGGCAGCAGACCTCATTGCCTTAAATACACAGTTGGCTCAATCAAAACTTACATGCACCCCTGCAGACTAATGAGAAACATAGCACCAGACCAATCAGGGCTAGTCCCTGATAGGTGCACACAGATGCAGGCTAATGCCTGTAACTAGTCCCCCTTAATTAGCCCACAGGCTGTGTCCTCTTTGGCGCATGCGCCCGGCTTCCAACACCGCCGGGACGCAGCGCTATATGACAGGCGTCCGACTGTTGCCTTGGCAACGGCCGGGTAGGAAGGAGAAGTGACGTCCCGGTCGTCATGGTGACGGCCGGGACGCTGGGGCAGACAGGAAGCGAGCCGCGGCGGCTGTGAGTACCGCCGCGGCTCATGACAATATATAGGTTTAAAACCTCTTCAGTCAGTATTTCCCAGATATTTTATTGGTTGGATGCTACATGAATGAGAACGCATGTTGTAGACCACTTAAGGTTGAGTTTGTTACATTAATATTAAGAGCATTTGACTTGCAAAAATAATTAATCTTTCTCAAATTTGTTGAATTTTTTCATACGTTTCGATATTGTGACCAAGGGGTTTGTAATTGTAGCCAATAAGCCATCTGCAAAAAATGCAAGTTTGTATTCCTTTTGTCTCATAGTTTAACCACTGGTGTCTGGGTTCCTTGTAATCACCCTAGTTATTGATTCCATGCATAGAACTAATATGCCCCAGAACTAACTATTCTGTCTTTATCTAACCAAAATGTTTCCAGGTCATTAACTTTTATTTTCTAGGCACAACTGTAGCACCCTAATAGGTAATCCTAACATTGAGAGTACTGCTCAATGTTGTAAGTTAATGAGTCCTATATTGCAGTAAGTAAACAGCAGCTGGAAAATTATAGCTGTGAGAGAAACAAGAAGAGTCATTCTGGACTTTAAACAGTACAGGAAGGAAGGAAGCAAAGGACAGATAGAAAGATGGAGAGATAGAGACAGGGGTTGGAGGTTGAAGAGACAGTAGATTCGGCGAAGAAAGGTGGTAGTTGGAAAAATACAAGGGGAGGCATTGGGGTATTTTGAGGTGATAGGAAGAGAAGTGGAGTAAGGAGACAGTGTGGACCAGCCTCAACTTACTGTGGTTCTTCAGGACTATTGAGAGCAAAACAAACATCTGTACAAGGAACATCCCCATAAAACATATTCCTACCAGAATGACTGAGTATCAAGGCCTTACCAACCAGTACCTGGCTGACCAGGCAGTTAGGTACCATCGCCCTTTCCAAACACTCTGGGACTTTTGAGCCTTGTAAACTGGTTTCTCATACTTCTTCAAGAAAAGCTTTCTCTTTAAAAGAGTGTGTTTCTTCTGGTCTTGCTTGGTAGTGGTTACTCACTTATACCTAGGATGGGGTTGGTGGCACATCTTCTCCACACACAAGGACACATCTACAAAAGAAGGTACTACGCAGTGTTAGATACAAGTCAGTGATAATGATTAGCTTTGCACACCAAGGGCTAAACGTATTATGCTCTGTTTTTTTCATCTCGCGGGAGATCGGCGACTTTGCATGTAAAATTTAAAGCGGCGCTGGCTTGTAAAGGCAAGTTTGCCTTTACAATGCAAAGTCGACGATCTCCTGCGAGATTAAAAAACCAGAGCATAATACATTTACCCCAAGTGTGCACTGTTAGCATATATGTATGAAGCTGTGATGCTTAAGTAGGTATCGGGCATAAGGCCCTCAGGTAGACACAGGGCGCAAGGCCCTCAGGTAGGAGCTTGTCTCCCCCGCTGCTACAGAAAGCTTTAGTAATCCATACATAGAAACATTAAATTATCCTCTAGCCTTACAAACTAACTTTCTGAGTCAACATTGCTTATTACTATTGGAATCTCTGGGGGCTGATAATACGCTTCAGGAAAAGTAAATAATATAAGCTCATAAAATTTTCAATACCATTATAATAAAGTCCCTTGTAAGGTTTGATATAGTGAAACCGCCAGGAGACTTTACGTAATTTAGTGCCATTAGTATTAACTATCTGCCCATGAACATGATAAAATAGTATGACATACTGCGCCTCCTCATTCCATCACATTTTTGGGATTTCACTGATTTCAGTAACTAGTTGTTACTGACTACTCAGGCTGGCGCCACTTTGCCAGCCAACGACTGAATACCATCTTAACATGATGTCCCCGTTTGTAGGAAGATGACCAGAGCAGGTGAGTATTAATTACTCTTTTAGGTCGGGCACAAGGCCCGGGGGCACCTTCAGGTACTAGGCCTGTGGCACAGGTAGCGGTGGCCATTGTAGGTGTTAAGAGGGCACAAGGCCCTAGTTCTTAGAGGGCACAAGGCCCTAGTTCTTAGAGGGCACAAGGCCTTAGTTCTTAGAGGGCACAATGCACTAGTTCTTAGAGGGCACACGGCCCTTAAGTAGGTATAGGGCAGGAGGCCCTCAGGTAGGAGCGCAGCTCCCCCACTGGGCACCAGGCCCTTAAGTAGGTATCGGGCATAAGGCCCTAAGGTAGACACAGGGCGCAAGGCCCTCAGGTAGGAGCTTGTCTCCCCCGCTGGGCATAAGGCCCGTAAGTAGCTTCTGGCTGTAGGCCAGAATAGGCAGGAGCTCGACTCCCCCGCAGGGCGCAAGGCCCTGAGCTGTAGTTGGGCGCAAGGCCCTGCCCTGTAGGAGGGCGCAAGGCCCTTTAGTGCAGTGAGGCATAGGCCTCTGGATAGGGAAGCGATAGGCTTCCGTGAGCGTAGCAGGGTGGCTGCCCTGTAGCGTAGCAAGGACTCCGGGTCCTTGCTGGTAGACGGACATAAGGTCCCTGACTGGAAGTGGGCAGTAGGCCCTTGTAGTTGGCAGTGGGCATTCGGCCCAGATCTAGCGGCACGCTATGTCCTGACGTAGAGTAGGGAACACTCGGTTCCTAAGTAGGTACGCAGCAGAGTTCTGGAGCGGTGTATAGAACCCCCTCCATCCGTCCGGAAGGGCACCTATGTCCTGAGCCCCAGGACAAGGCGGGCTTAACGGCCGGGGCTCAGGCCACGGGCGTAGGCCTGTGGGGCACAGTGTCTCAGGACGCGAGATTGGTCGGTCTGAGGCAAAGTACGGTGTGGTGAGTTCCATAGCGGTCCCCCGGGATTGGGTAAGTAACAGAGGTGTTGGGAAGGGCTGTCTTTGTGCTGTCTCTCTTGTCTTACAGGTGCTGATCGGAAGACAAAGTACGCAGAAGGAGCCAAGGGGGCCCCATCGGAGAGTCGCGTACATCAGTATAGCCCCGGCGACTGCTGTTCCCTTGGTGCACTCACCTTGGGGAACTGTCCCTCCCGTATTCTCCCTTTTCCCCTTACAGCAAAACGAGTGCCCTGTACACGAAGTCAGGGGCCTTCTCCCCCTGCGGCGTTTGGGCGCTCGGACATCCCCCACCCCTTCCCCCATGGGCAACTCCCATCTCTATAAAGTGTCAGATCCACAACCAAGTCAAGAGCATTAGACACCCAAGGCCAAGAAGTGTAAAGTGGTTTGTAGCAAACAAAGGGCTTGCTTGGCTAGGTGTTTTTGCATGCACAGTTATCACAAGTAGACACAAACAGATGAACATCAAAACAAAGTTGAGACCATCAAAATTGCTGAAGTATTAATTTAGAGGGTTTATGTGTCCTGAAATGACCAGCAGTCTAAGAATCATGAAAAGTCTGTATCTGATTCTGGCCGGTCACATTCACCTCCCTCGTGGTCAAGATGGTTGTCCCAACATCGAGAAAGTTAATACCCAATGCTGTGGCACCAGTTGTTAACCGGCAAACAGCGCAAAAGGGTTATTACCCGGGAGTGTAAATGTATTTATTTTCATATTATTCATGTACTGATATGTGAGTTAGGATGCCCTTATCGAGGCAACTTGTTTCTGTAACTTTTCTGAAGAAAGGAAGTCCCATGCTAATTAAGCCTTTTGATCTGATAGTGACCAACAAATCTATTTTTCCTGAATGCACAGCAGGGGACCATTAAGGGGAACTTTCAGAATAATGAAACAACAAGTAATATGGGAAATCACAGATTGATGTAAATTTTAAATTATGTTGAATCCAAGTTTGGAGACTATATTACATCCTGATGCTAAACATTAAATGTGATTATCAGCAAAGCAGAGTGGGGGCCCCTTTGAGCATACGTGGGGGTGGGTTTGGGGTTTTACTGCGCGTGCTTGCACCTTGTAGAGTAGGGGTCTCTAGATGGTGATTTTCTGCCCCTGAATTCATTAAAGAAAAAAGATATGACCCAAATCCAAAAATGTAAACATATCAAAAGTTTTATGAGTTCAGTTAAATAATGGGGGTCCTTAGTCTTTATAATGAGCCAAAATATGTTGGGCACTGTTAGTAGTAAAAGGGACTTCAAGAAGTTCTAAAAGAAGTTATATTTGGGGTCAGAACAGTGGATAACGCAATTAAATTGCTTCAAAAAAAACACTTGACTTAGAATCCAATATTAAAATGTTTATAATATACTGTATATTAAATTTGCTGTCACCCCCACTCTCTCATTAAATTCTTTCCAATTTGTCTAGTTACTGCTGACAGATTCTAATTCAGTTTAAGATATACTACGTAGCCTATTCGCTCTTGTTATTGAGCCTCTGGCTGCTAGAATCCGAAATAATCGCGAAATATCAGGCATTCAGGTGGGCCCCTCTACACATAAGATCGCTCTGTATGCGGACGACGTCCTTCTGTCTATTACTAACCACAACACGTCGGTCGCCCCCCCTTTTAGATGAACTAGACCTTTATGGGAAGGAGGTTTGGGGATTCCTGACTTCCGAAGATATTATCTCTGTGCCCAGCTCGCTCAATGTGTCTTGTGGTCTGGTCCGACGCAAGCCAGAGTTTGGTTTAAAATCGAGGCTGAGGGTCTGGGATTGCTCTCTTTATCGTCTCTCCTATGGCATCCAAGATCTCGTTGCTCTAATTGATTGTTGCTTCATCCAGTAGTCGCACATTCTCTATCCATTTGGGATTCGTCATCCCAGAAATTTGCCTTGTCTCCCCATCCCTCCCCGGTTATTCCGCTATTCAACTCTCCGGAATTTCCCCCAGGTCTTCATCATAGCGCATTCCAGCCATGGTACTCGCGGGGAGTCACTTACCTTAATCATCTAACCACCTCTGCAACTTTTCCTCAGTTTTCTGAAATACAATCACATATCCACATTTCCTCAAAACACTTCTTGCAACTCCATCACTTTCATAGTGGTGTTAAAGATCGTCTTCTATCCCGACCTCTCTCCACATTTGAAGCCCTCTGTCTACGCCAATCTTCAACCAAAGGGCTAATTTCAACGCTTTACTACGAACTTGCTCCTTCCTCTTCAACTTCTATGGCCTCTCATGAACTGGCTTGGGAGCAGGACCTTGGTGAGGAGCTCTCGGAGGAGGAGTGGTCGAGATTTACGAAAATGCCGCCTCTAGTTCCATCTGCGTTAGAATCAAGGAGAACGTCTATAAAGTGCTATACCGATGGTGCCCAAAATTATCAGGCTTCTGGGTTGAGATTAGAGGCCTGATTAGTGCAATTCTTCAGGTGGACATTCCCCTGGAGTCCAAATTCTTTCTACTCCCTCTGGGGGCTCCCTCGTCATTCTGACATCAGAATAAATTGATTAGGCACATTGTTTCTGCCAGACTCAACAGATGGAGTATATGACCAGCATTATTCGGAATACTTCGAGAGCTTTCACCAAGGTTTGGGATCCATGGTTAGCATTCTTTCAGGCGTGCCCACCCTTTACATAATCCAGTTCTAATACCTCACTTCTTTCTTGGACTTCTTTCCTTTTATATCGGATCTAGTCACCTCCTACCTTTCTTCCTTTTCCACCTTTTCTCTCGCTTCTTTTTTCCTCTATACCCTCTCTTTCCTTCTTTCGTCTTTCAACAAAAACTTTGGGTCACTCGCTACCACTACATTATAAGATTCGTTTGACTTAGTGTTTCATATGTTTCATGCTGATCGTTGATTTGATTACTTCTTCTTGTCTAATTCTTATAACTGTATTCACTTTGTCAATCGTTTTTTATTGTTATCTTGACCTGGCAAAATAAAACTTTTTTTTTAAAAAAAAGATATACTACGAGAACCCTCTAATATTATTAGGTAGAGAGTAAGGACTGAAACTGTGTCCAGACTAATACGGGACCAGAGATATGGACTCACATGGTGTCAGTTCTGGAAACTCAGATGCCTTACTCTACCCCCCAGAACGTATCTATGACGAAGGACTGCTGTCACTGCTACTGAGTTCGGCCTTTTTATTTTTTATTACTGTAGTAATTGAGATGTGATAGTCTAAAGCTGGTAATCTATCCCCTAAAGATCAATGATATAGACTAAATTGACAGATAATCTGATTACATTAGGTGTAACATTTTCTTACAAAATCACCAGATTAAATTGATTGGAGTGTATATTGTAATTATAGGATTAAAGTCTAACAATCCCATTGCACATGGACTGCAAATTACAAAGTTGTGGCGTGTATGAAGCAATCATTAATTTTTCCATTTCAGATTAAAAGAAATGTGTTGAGTGTGCGGTATGTTGATATGATTGTACAGAAATGTAATTGTTTGCTGAGGAACAAGAAAATGAATAACAGTTTTAGATATTATTAACCTAAGAAAGAATCAGATGGAATTAATTGAGGACTAAACAGCACTATGAGATTTTCTGGTAATGAACAAGAATGAAAGAGAAGGATAAATATTTAGGGATGGAGATGTGGTTTGATTTTATTGTGCAAATGACACCGTTTTGGATGTAACCCTCATGCTACTTACTGAAGAGAAATATAATGCTTCACTAACCTGCGAAAATAGAAAAAAAATCAGTAATTTGTCTTAAGCAAAACAAATGGAGCTTTTCTGTAGACATGTTGAGACAAGTGACTCAAATGTCTCATTATAACAATAGGAGTCATTTTCACATTATACCATAAACAATAGTATCACACAATACAGAGAAGCTGTCACACAATCTGAGATTTCTTTCTATGTCTGATACAATTCTAGATCATTCTTTATTCACACAAGATAAATGTAAATGCTACTGTGTATTTAACTACCCGGCATTCCAGACCTGCAGGATTGCCCAGATTGTGTCAGCATGTGGTCACAGAGAGGGGAGATGTGACCGCCATCCAGTAGGAAAAGCACAAGCATCACAATATGCTGACATATCTCTGCTATAATGTATTATTTTATTTTAAATGCAACTATTCAAATAACATTCATTTATAAAGCCTGGAGAATAAGGATACTGATTATTGCATTTACTTTACATAGAAAGTGGAGTTGTACTGTGAATAGACATGTACATGGAACCTGTGTCAGATTAGTAAACATGTCATTATTACATGCTAGGGTTGGGTGATGTTTTAGGATGGAGAAAATGAGGATACAATTAATAGATAGATAGATATGAGATAGATAGATGTGAGATAGACAGATAGATAGATAGATAGATAGATAGATAGATAGAAGATAGATAGATAGATAGATAGATAGATAGATAGATAGATATGAGATAGATAGACAGATATGAGATAGATAGACAGATATGAGATAGATAGATAGATAGATAGATAGATAGATAGATAGATAGATAGATAGATAGATAATAGATAGATAGATAGAAGATAGATAGATAGATAGATAGATAGATAGATAGATAGATATAGATAGATAGATAGATAGATAGATAGATAGATAGATAGATAGATAGATAGATATGAGATAGATAGATAGATAGATAGATAGATAGGATAGATATGAGATAGACAGATATTAGATAGATAGATATGAGATAGATAGATAGATAGATAGATAGATAGATAGATAGAAGATAGAAGATAGATAGATAGATAGATAGATAGATAGATAGATAGATAGATAGATAGATAGATAGATAGATCAGGAACTTGACTGATAAAGTAGTAATTAGTAGTAATGTACTGCAGTGTCGTGGAAAGGAGATATAATGGAGGAATGAATGTGTACATAGTTCAGGCATCTGAATTATATTGGTGTAAATACAGTTTTGCAGTGTTATGAGGATGGTTTGGGATGTAGATTCTGAGGATGAAGGAAGGTGCGTATACTTCAGGCACATATTTCAGTTTGGTAAAGATGTAATTAATACACTGCATTACTACATTGGGCCTGATTGGTCAAGGCACGTATCTGCCGATTTTAAGGGTATGCAAAATCACCCTGCGCATGACCAAAGCTGACAGAGCCGAGAAACAGAGACATCCAGCCATGTAAGCAAGCAATGTCTGTGCGAACACGACCGTAAGAGGCACTTACAACAACATACGACTTTGGGGAGTGAAATGGGCAGGAAGGGGGTGTGTTACCATATTCACTGCAAAATAAGGGCGTGCCAAATTCAAGTGCGCACAGAAGCAGAGCTCTACGGCCATGAAAGTAACTAGTCTTTCTGCCGTACCTCTTACACCAACTCTGGAGCTAGTCTAAGTCCTGATCAGCAATGACAACAGTCTCATGTGATTGCTGTAAGATGAGTTTGCAATCACAAGCAATTGTAAAATTAATTTTTATGTTCAATAGACATTAACAACATAATAATAAATGTGTATCATGGGAGAAAAAATAAATACATTTAAAACTGTTTTATCATTAAAGCCTCTATTATTATTATTATTATTATTATTATTATTATTATACCATTTGACATTACTTTAATATTTTTCCCCTGTGTGCTCTTTTTATAATTTTAAGTCTACATACTTCAGTACATTCTGTTGTTTTAACTTTTGAGTGTACACAAAAACTACAAAGGTTAAAGCCTGCTTCAGGCAATATGTGATATCCACTTAATTTTATGTGTATTTGAATTAATAACAAACAAATACCTACAAACCACACATCATGCATAATATTAAAAAACTAAAATGATATATATATATATATATATATATATATATATATATATATATATATATATATATATATATATATACGATGGCTTGGGGACAGAGAGATGGGTTTGGGTTGAAGAGAGTAGTGGGGCAGCAAGTGAAAAATGGGGACTAAAAACAGGGGAAAATCGTACATGATGGAGCAGAGGGTCTGGTGTGGTTAAATCAGTCCAATGCCTTTAATTTAAAATAATAAAATAATTATCTGGAGAATGCGGAAGGACAGTAAACTTGGGACATTTGGCTTGGAAGGAAATTGTGGTCTGACATAAGACATGTACTCATCAATAATATTGAAGAGGAAAGCATTCTCACGAATATCTGAGCTTCTGAAGTCACAAAATGGCAGGGCTGAATGAGTTATCTCACCAGTGCATTTCAATGTGATTTAATTCAGGTGCATTCACTTGCGAATGCCAGTTTATGATTAGCAAAAGGCCGGTCATGCCCCTAATCGCTTGGACACCAAGAATAATTGACCGGTGAGGCAGACATCTTACATATACGAAATTGAAGGATCCTCGAGTGACGTGTGTACGCCCATACGTGCACTGAGAACCAATCACAGTGCCGAATGTTGGAGAGTCATTCACTTGCAAACAGAGCTCCGCATCTTCACCACAATAATGGATGATTTGTAGCGGCCTAGGGGCTGGTAAATCACCATCATCATGTACCGGGCTTACTTAGCCGTTCACTGGTGCATAAGACGCCATTTCAATCGGAGGCGCTCTGTAATGCAGCCCCAGCGTCACTGGAACGATTTGCGGAGACGCAGCTGTGTCTATTGGAGTATCTCAGAGCTGAGATTCAAAGTATTGAGTTCTCTAGTAATCACGGCCATCTTAACAACATTATGGGCCCCCGGACAAAGCAGTGCACCGGGGCCCCTCCTTTGCACCCCCTTCTTCTCTACTTTTCTATTATTCTGTGTCTTCTTTGAATCCTTCTTTGATCCATCGTGGCTCCTCTGTGCTGCGCTCCTAAATGAAAATGTCGGGCATGACGTCATCACGCCCGACATTCAGTGTGAGTGCAGCACGGAGGAGGGGAACAGGGAGGAAGCCGGATCGTCACCTGACCTGACCAAAAAAGGTAAGTTGTTTTTTTTGCAGGATTATTTATTGTAATTAAGAGCCCTGCATATAGGGCCCCCTTGTCCGTGGGGCCCCGGGCGCCTGCCCATCGTGGCCATTGGAAAAGATGGCCCTGCTAATAATCGCAATTTTTAAATTGACCTGATAGTTTAAGACAAATACTATCTGTAAGATGTCCTCTGGCTACTAATGTGTTTAGCATAACATGACCCTTTGCAGAGAGTTTCAAGTTATGTAACACTTCACACCTCTGTTGAGCACGGCAAATGTGTAAACAAAATATACCCATAGAAGTAATAAATGTTGACAAAATGACCTAAGCTTGCAATTATAATCTATTTTTTTCAGCACAAGAAGACATTCATATTTGTGCCTCCCCAGTTTCACGCTCCCCTGCACTGGCTTCCTGTACCCCTTACATAGTTGGACAATCCCCATCCCTGGCTTATCTCCTGAAAAGAAAATAGCAACAAAAAAAAATAGAAAAAATGTTGAATTGATAGAAAAATTCTGGAGTGGGATGATGGGATCAGATTGGAGGACAGGTGAAGGTCATTGGCCAATCGCAGGGAATGGGATGGGAAGTGAGAAGAGAGGCGGTGGAGATGGAAGGGGCAGTGGAGTGGGAGAGGCCTTGTAGGTAAGGATGAAGAGTATGAAAAGGATTCTGTAAGGTAGGAGAAGCCAGTGTAAAGCAAGGCAGAGAGGGAAGGCAGAAGAGGAGCAGCGGGAGAGGAAGATGAGTCTCGCAGCAGCGTTGAGTATAGACCTGAGTGGGGCAAGGTGGGAAAGGGAGAGGCCAGTGAGGAGAAGGTTACAGTAATCAAGATGGGAAATGATGAGGGAATGGATTAATGTTTTAGTTTCAGCCTGAGATAGGAAGTGCCCGATACGGGCAATGTTGCAGAGTTGTAAGCGAGAGGATTGGGAGAGAGATTGAATGTGGGGGGCAAAGAAGAGGGAGGAGTCAAGGGTGACGCTGAGGCAGCGCAGTTGGGGAACAGATGAGATGGTGGTATTGTTAACAGTGATATAGAGATCAAGAGGGGGTAGAAGATCTAGATGGAGGGAAGACAATGAGATCAGTTTTAGCAATGTTAATTTTAAGAAAACCTGAAGACATCCAAGAGGGGGTGGCGGAAAAGAAGTCAGATGCACATGAGAGGAGGCGGGGGAATCAAGAGGACAGATATAGAGTTGAATATCATTGGTGTAGAGGTGATATTGGAGACTCTCACAAAGTTACTGGATTAATGATAAATCACACAGATATTTGTCCCAGGTCTCCTGCTTTGTATAGGCTAACAGCAGGGAGATTGTTTAGCTCTGTGGGGAAAAACTTCCCAGAGTATGTTTCACAGCAGACTAATTAACAGTTGCACCTGTATGGCGCCTGCAAAAATTTGCAGCCCTGATCACTCTGTCTCTCAGACCTGGGGAGGAGGCTGGGTGCCTCCTGAGAGAACCTGCTAAGTGTGAGCTGTAAAGATACTGGGTTTTCTGGCCCAATTCTACCCATTTCGCGTTGGCTGGCCACCCACGGGTGCCTTACTATGCCAGTACATTCTAGGGTTCTCAGACACTCAGGCAAATGCAATTAGAAAATAAAACAATCACTAGATTATTATATACACACAGTAAATAAATGCCAGGCAGGTTTACCACATTATCTGTCCCTAGCTAGATAACCACTAGCTTAAGGAATTACAGTCACTTAGCTGCCCGGACTTGACGACCCGTGGATCTGCCAATGTATTTCACTGGTAGAAAACAACAACTCTAAAACCAGCCACCCTGCAGCTTCCAGTCCCAGAATGAATATCTCCTCCCCCTTGCAGTGGGTCTTTATATCTATGGTCTAATTTCCACAGTGTTTTCCCTTCCCTGGGCAAACCCCTGGGTCTATCCTTTTTAACTATTGGTTAGTGCTTTTATCAGGGGATTGGAAGGGGAGTGGAGATGAGCTGTGCTTCCACAGAAGGTCCCATACTAGGCTCTAGACAAAATGTCTGAACTAGTTATGTTGAGAACAATGGGTACTAATTAGCCTACCCCCTCACCTGTATCCTGCAATCTGATCCTTACCCATAACCCACCTGGCTTCACTTTAAGGACAATGACTAACAGCTTCCATGCAATATCAACAAGATACAATAAACAATATACATATTTACAATGAGCTACAATGTCCTCTTATCCACATGTATATAGACACTGCAGTGATATTCTGTTGAGCTGGGAAATAAAAGCAAGGGCTATAAAAAGTACATGCTATAATCCACATTTTGTGAGAATCGAGGGACAGGCTGGTTAGGGTGATCTTAATACCTAATTTTCCCACATGAGCAAATAACCTTTGTTTGGCATTTAAATCTGGGACACAAGGTCTCAGACTTCAGAGAGGGCCTCTAAGGAATGTTTAGTTAGTGCCAGACAGGCAAGGCTTTTGCTTATGTTTGCACATGCTCAATAAAACTGACTGACATCAGTTGTACCAGAAATCCTGCATTTTCGCGATTTATTGCTGCTGTTCAAAGCCATCTACCCCAGGTGATGGTGCCTGTTCCCCTGATTATGTCACAAGATCAAAAGAGGTGAAAAGATCATTCAGGGACATAGTGTACAGCAAGGTCCTGAGGTAGTTGAGAGGCAGGGAAAATAGGAAGTATATTCTGGAGGGGAGAGCGAAGGTAGCTATTTGTTTGGGCCTACAGATGAGAGGAGAGGAGGTTGGTAGTGGACAATCAGTGAGGACAATGATGGTAGTTGGTAAATTGGTGGTAGGAGGAACTAGGAGTATAGCAGGTGTTCAGATGCACTACAGGAGGGGGGCGAGAAGTATAGCAGGAATCCAGAGGCGATGGGGAACGAGCAGAAAAGCAGGGTTCCAGAGGCACTGCAGGAGGCACACAGGTGACCGGTAATGAAGGCCAAGGTGAGGAAAAACAAATGGAGAAGTCAGAGGCATCTGGAAGTCACTGGGAGGCAAGGGACCAGGAAGGCCCAAGCAGCGGCCCGAGAAGTCAGAGCGTCAGGTCAGCGGGGAGTTCAGAGGCAGCATGGAGCAGCAGACAGGAGCCAGAGACAGGTCTAGAAGGAGTGAGTGGAGTGGGGGCCCAAGCCATGACTTGGTGTAGATGTTGGTAGCAGTGGCTGGGGACAGAATAGCAGGCAGCAGTCAGCAGGAGCAGATGTAAAGGAGCATCCGGTAGCAGGCATCAGTAGGGATCCAGAGACTGGTGGCAGACATCAGTTGAGGTCGGAGAGTAGGGCCCGAGCCACGGCCTGTAGGTTCGAGCCCGACATCATCCCCTATTACTTAATGAACGAAGTAATCATCATCATCACCATTTATTTATATAGCGCCACTAATTTCACAGTGCTGTACAGAGAACTCACTCACATCAGTCCCTGCCCCATTGGGGCTTACAGTCTAAATTCCCTAACACACACACACACACACACACACACACACACACACACACACACACACACACACAGACAGACACACACACAGACAGACACACACACACAGACTAGGGTGAATTTGTTTGCACACAGATAAGGCCATGGTCAGGGATTGAACTCATGACCCCAGTGCTGTAAGGCAGAAATGCTAACCACTACGCCAAGTAATTGTTTCCTTTCCACACATTATGGGCTCAAAACCCTTATGCCAATTTAAACAGTCACAATATTGACATAAAACCTTACATTTTTAGGAAAAAAATGCCCCCGGCCCCCAAACTAGCTGAAACTATCAAAAAATGGTGGACCAAACAGCATGGTTGACCTCAATTTCCCTATTAGCAGCACTAGGTTTTGCCTCCCACAGCATAGGATACCCCTGCCATAATGGCAACCAACTCCAGAGTACTGGGCTGCATTCCCAAGAGAGATGTAGCCCTCCACCTCTTCCCATCCTAGGGATACCCACCCCTATGATGAAAGTACTATAACCCTTCCCTAAACCCTGAGCTTTGTGTATGGGGTAATAATAATAATAATGTATTAAAGTATTTTGTCCCTGGTGCACTACAGGTCCCAGGATGGCCAGGCTGCCATTAAGTAGTACTAGTACTACAAGCACAAGCCTACTCCATGGCTGGAAGGCTATGTTGGTACCCATAGTGCCCCAAAGAAATATGTAAATACAACACAAACACAAGTGTAAACATCAAAGTAAAAATCAAGCATCCTAATTTATAACAATGCCAACGCCTCTTGTACTCTAACATAAGTGAGCCGTACGGTTGGAAAAAGCATAATTCTGTGCGCAGACACAGAAATACGCTGTACCAAATGAACGTGACGGAACTGGCTTGCGATTGAATTCATCTAGCTATGTATTGTTACAACTCTGTCTGTTGTTTGTACCAGTACCTCATACCACCAAAGGTGCTGTTGTCCTGCTCCTGAACTCTGCAATATGTGTGAAGGAGTTAATCTCCTTGTCTGTTGCTAATTAGAACTGCACCTGTTGCACTGCTTTAAGTACCTGCCTCTAGCTGTGCTCTGTGCAGTTCATCCGTTGTTCCTGGCTGCTGCTAACATGCTCCTGTGCTATTTGGTATATACCTGCTGGACTGAACTTCTGTATATGACCCCTGCCTGTACCTTGGACCTGCCTGCTTGCCTGAGACACCGAATAATTTGCCTGTACATTGGACCACGCTGTTTTGCCTGTTGCCCTGACCTTTTGGACAGACTTCTGGACCTCGCCTATTTGCTTGATCTCTGCCTGGCTATTTGGATTTGTTTGTCTGGTCTCTATTTGATCCCTGGACCCTGTCTGCTTTCCTGAACAGCCTTGTGCCTTCTGGACTGGAGTAAACTTATTATACTTGTTCCTGCCATTTTACTATACAGTCTCTTTTGGAACCTGTTATCTGTGGATTTGAGTTATCTTTGTTAATATATTTACCTGAATAAAGACACTTTGCCTTACACTTCCGTTGCACTTTGTGAATGCACTGGGATTCATAACACGTATCTTGAGATCCCTTCATTGGTGAATGTTGGCGTTCATAGGTTGCCAATACGTGCGTAGATTAGATAACACAAGATAACTCAATGTCGCGAATCACACTAGTGACATTGGAAAACTGTCAGTACAATGGAAGTGGCAGCATTTAGACTGCCGATATGTTTATGCCGGCAGGTTAAGTGCCAGCATTTCTTCTCTGGGAATTCTATTTGGCACTGCTTCTAATGGCTAATTCCACCAGGATGAAGTGACATGTCACAAAGCACACCTCAAGCTGGTTCCATGAACATGACTATGAGCTCAGTGTGCTAAAATGAACTCACCAGATATCAGTCCAATAGATGATGAGAGATTTGCAGTATGAATGTGTAGTTGACAAATCTGCAGCACCTGGATGATGCCGTCAAGTCACAATGGAACAGAATTTCTAAGGAATATATCCAGCACCTTGTTGAATCCATGGCACAAAGAATTCAGGCTGTTCTGGGGAAAAAGGGGGTCCTGCCCACTACAAGAAAGGTGTACCTAATAAAGTGATAAAGTGGCCTCTGAGTCTATTATTATCATCTATATCATGATTGCAGCTCACTATAAACAATGGTAGTTTTATTATTTGTTTGTTTTGTATCCATCTAGTAATCCCCAATTCTGCCATGATGTACAAATTACTATTACTGCCATTATGTACAGAGTTATAGGTTAATGCCTCCTTTATTTGCTGAATATTTGCAGTGTAACTCCCTGGCAAGGGGGGGGGGGGGATTTTTGTGAACGATAAGGGAATTTTCTTATTGCTGAAGCACAGAGTGTTTATTTTCTTCTGTTTTCTCTTTGGTCTCTGGAGTTCTAACACCTGGAGAATACCAGCTATTTATAGGCAGCAATCGCTCAGTATTCTGTGCTCAAACCACATTCACAGCATTTCTAGGACAATTGCTGTGGAGACCATAGGACCTTTTCCTTTGATCAAGTGAATGTCTCCCAATCAGAGCAGCTTCCAGGTCCTTACTGTGAAATAAAGAGCTCACTGGAAATACTTGTCTTACATTTTGGAAACACAAAGTGAAAATCTTTCCTGTCCTGTAAGTCCAGAATATCAGCACATAATGACATTTTCTAGTCGCTGTTTGATGTTTATAATGCAGTTCATCTGGAGTACATCCTCCTGTTACAATCAGCCAACGTCTTCTCCTGACTGAGTGTCTGATTCTCCACTGGTTGTTTTTCATAGACCTAATTGGTTAAGGGTTTTAAGGCAAGTGTAAATACACTATATTTCATGAAATATATACATTTGTGCAACTGTGTGTGTTTTTTCATAACATAGCATAAATGACAACTCACTTTCCTAACCGTAAGTAATCTAAAATCCATAGCAACCACTAACACCAGAGTCATAACCCAAACCATCAACTGATGTGCCATAACCCAGAGAAACCATTAACAAATGTGATATAATCCATAGCAATCACTAACACATATGTTTTCTTTGTCTAACTTACATAAGATTGATCAAAGCTGATGTTTGATTAGTTGTTTAGGGTTGCCCCTGTCTAGTTTTTACCCAAATAGTTTGTTTTTTGGGGCGCCTTGGTTATTAAGAAATTAAGGATTCAGGCATCAGGGGAACCAGATACGGCACATACTTTTTTCACAGCATTTTCCTTTCTTCAGCTGTCTGCATCGGCTAATTAACTATCGGTCAGCACAGAAGCCCAGAACGAAAAAGATATAGACAAAGGTAAAAAGTCTTCAGAGTAAACAGCCAATGAAATACCACTACAGAGTGTGCGGCGATCCATATATGCAATTTAAAGACTAAACGGTCTGATTCATTAAGGAAAATAAGGCAAAACCAATGAGTAAGATTTCTCCTGGACAAAACCATTTTACAATGCAAGGGGTACTGGTACAGGATTGACCGTCTATGCCACCCTGTCTGTTGCTGCTGTGAAATGGCTGGGATTACTTTGCCACTGTTCCCTTTCGTTATCCCAAATGCGCCCTCTTGCCACAGTAGGAGGGGCTTACAGATGCTGCCACCACTGGACTACTTACTGGCATCCAGAACCGGGTTTCTTCTGGGTAACTGACGCTGCAAATGTACCCCGTTACTTGTGTACCTGGGCTGGTACTCCTCACCTCTTATCATAGATCAGAGTTGCTGTGGATGGATTCCTCCTAGACTATCACACGGACCAGAGCTGCAGGGTAGCAGGCAGAGTGGTGGTCCAGGACTTTTCCCGTGCAGCCCCCCTTCACTGGAATGACCTCCCTCGCTCCATCCACCTCTCTCCTACTCTGTGCTCCTTCAAACGTGCACTCAAAACTCACCTCTTTCTCAAAGCCTACCAACCATCCACTTAACCCCCATCTCCTCCACTCATTCTCCCCTCTCTCCCATTCCCTCAACTGGCTCCTCTTGTACCTGGTCTGTTTAACCCTCCCTTAGGATGTAAGCTCGCTTGAGCAGGGCCCTCTTCCCTCCTGTCTCCTTACCCGTTCTTCTGCTCCGTGTCTATTGCATCTGCTTACCTGGAGTTTCTGAAGTACTGAAGTATTGGTACTTTTGTTTATTGTTCTGTACTGTTATACCCTGTATAGTCTACTGTTTGTACTATGTGCGGCGCTGCAGAAACCTTGTGGCGCCTAACAAATAAATGATAATAATAATAATAATAATAATAATACTGGAAAAGCTGGGTCCAATTTCAGAGACAGCCAGAGAAGGGATTAGATTTAGGGTCTAATCTGTAGGTCACAGGAATACAGCAATATTGAAGATGTTTTCAAGCAGGTCTTTAAAGCAAGTGATGTTTATTTGCTCTCACACTGGTTTAAGGTACCAGTGCTAAGATCAGATGAAATCAGAAAAACAACTTTTCAATACAAGCCAGTGCCTTTTATACAGTTTGGACACAGGCTATTTTTAGAATCAGGAAGAAATGTGTTTACACAAACATGGATTTACATGCATCGCAAAGCCAACAATATTTACACTTATCCATGAAATTCTAGAGATGCTGTGATGTCCTGCATCATATGCTGTTTACAATGTTCAGAAAGGTTTGAACACTCTGACAAAAGGCCACACAGTAACGACCCTCTGCTGGGCCTTTGGCCAGAGCAGGCATTTGACACTTATTCACAAAACTTAGTTAGCAATTCCTGCTCTCAGACTCCCTCTCCATATGCCTAATTGGAGGTTTCCACTAGCAACCTTACAAACCCGAAACAATGACACTAACATACAAAACACATCCCAATACACAAAGGCTAATTGCATCAGATATATACATCAGAAATAAGGCATTTTCCTTTAGAAAGGTTAAAACAGAAAAACAAATTTTCTACCCTGGTCTCAGAAATAACGATTTCTTATCTCAAAATATACACAATATCAAAAATAAGTGCATGTGCAATTATATAAATAAGTGCGCTGCTCTATTTCCTTTAAATAAATTTATACCAAAAGTTATTTATCAGTGATCCAGTCAAAGGTGCAAATCAGTTTATTATTTTGCACATAAGTTATATGCTGGCTGTTTTTTCATGTGGCACACAAATAGCTTTATTTGTACATTGAAATGTAAAGTTGATCTAGGACATGCTCTACCCTAACTATAAATGTGCCATCACTTTTTAAATTTGCCTCCACCCTCAATTCAAAATGGTTTTGCCCAGGTGCACAGTTACAAATTTTTTTGCTTTCCTTTCTTAAATGAATGAGGCCCTAAAATTGTACTGTGGTCATCTAATCAAGGAATCTTTATTGTACTGCATTCACCAGAATATGGGCGCTACATTGTATCATGGTCACCGGAATAAAGTATTCTAAACCTGCTGTAGCCATCAAAGCATGGGCTTTTCATTGCTTTTCGGGACTGGAACCCACTGATTAGAACTCAGAATGTAAACACACGAAAACTCAGAACAGAACAAACTGAAACTGGAGGCAAGAACTCAGAACGACACGGAATGGTGAATTCAGGACTGCGAAACAACCAGACCTGGAACCCACACTCACATACCCGAAACTGGAAATAAGCCCTCTCAGAACCAGCTGCAGCGACAGAACTGGTGATACCTGTAAAAGCACGGGTACTACAGAATAAACACTGAATAGTGCAAAGCATTCATGATGAATGCGGAATATTGCAGGAAGATAAGCAGCTTGGAGGTACAGATTACTTGAAGAGTAATGAACTCCAGGAAATGCAGGATAATTGTAGAAAGATAAGCACTTTGGAATTGCAGCAATTTGTAGAAAAATGTGCACTTTGGAAGTGCAGGTATTTGAAGAATGATGTATACTTGAAAATGCAGGATAATTGCAAAGTGATGATTAGTTGGTAATGCAGGATGTTCACAGAAAGATGATCACTTTGTAAGTGCAGGAACAGTGCAGGAACCTGAAGCCAAAAATAAGAACTGAGGGCTGAAATAAGCCTGAAGGCAATTTAAAAGCTGAGGCTGTATCTTCAAACTGGATTTTTTTTCTGTGGTTTAATAGTTAACTATGGGAGTATGCCTATCTGGTGTCATTCCATTCTTCACCCCCTTCCGTTGTACAAACTCTCCTTTGTCTTTTCATAGACAGCCCTTTGAACTTACATCATGGAGGGGGCAAGGTCTGTCGTCTCTGCCGGTGGCAGAGCCCCCCGTTCCCTCATCAGAAAGCGAGCAGGCGGGTCAGTGTTCCCCCGATGCAGGCAGTGGCAGAAGGGTACGCTGCTGCGTACTACCTCCAGCAGAGGGCTACCTCCCCGCCAGCGATTATCTTGTTACGGAGGTTGGTTTGGCGGTGCTTATCTTATGACATCTGCTTCAGGGCGCAGCATGTTCCCGGGACAGTGAATGCGCTGGTGAACACATTGTCTAGGGGGCAGTGGTAGAAGTTTAGAACGTTGGCTCCCTGGGCATCCCTGATGGGCTCACCTTGTCCTGCTTACATCTGGCAGTTTGTCAAGCTGGGATAGAGGGCCTGGCTGAGTCATCCTTGGCCCCTGCTACACAGGAGAAGTACCGTACGGCTTGGCATGACTTAGAGTGAGCGAAGTGGTTGCCTTTTCTAAGTCTGCTCCCTTGTCAGGAATGTTGGCACAGCACATACTTATTTCCTCCTCCTCTGTGTGTTGCAAAATCAGAAAATCCAGGTCGGAAAGTGGCAAAAGAGGTATTCGCTGTTTGCCCTGTGGTAATTATATGTGAATTTGCTCACCAGCGGCCGAAGTCCGCAGTTCTGTGGCTGGTGCACAGTGATGGTTCCCCCCTCACCAGGAACCAGTTTTCAGTTGTGTTTAAGCGGGCGTTGACCAAGCTGGTTTTGGACGGGTCCCAGTTCGGCACTCATTCAAAGGTATACAAGCGTTATGTGCGGCCTGCTTTTCTCACCTAATCTTTTCTTTCCTGCTCTATATACTGCTGCGGTGGTACAGGGTTTTGGCTGCTTGGGCCTTTGGAGGTCAGGCGCAAAGGGATTTCTCCATTTTTTCCTCTAAAAAGTGGGCCTGATCGGCACTTGGCACCACAAGGTTTTATGGTTTTACCTTGGTCTGTGTTCCCACTCACCCTTTGTTTCTTTTTACGCCTCGGGAGTTATGCGTTCTTGGAATGCTGTGCTGCTGTTTAAGATGAGTGTAGGAGGTTTCTTCCCTGTTCTTTATTTAGTTCTTTATTTTTCCTTTTCCTTTTTAGAGTGCTCCTCGGATGTCCCGCTCCTCTTCCTGGTAACATATTGCCAATACTTTGGTGCACTAACATATTGGCTTTCTATCCTGCCTTACAGACCATCGGAACCTGCTGCGGATCTGGGTGCTGGGACACTAGTATATCCATTGGACTGGTTTACATAGGGCAGCTGGGGTTGGTGGTTTTGCAAGGGATAGGTCGTAGAGGTCTACGATGGCCTGAGTGTTCCACTAAGGTAGATATGTGTGCCCAGGCTGTGATTGGTTGTCCCACACTTGAACCCAGGGTTTTGATTGGTTGTCCCCCAGTTGATGAGGTCCCAATGGTTAATGCTGGGACAGTTGGGTTTTGCCTGGCAGACGTCGGACTGACTGCTCTCTTCTCCACCACCATATTTAAATAAACTATTTAAATTTGCTACACTCGGGTCTTGTGTCAGTTATTTAAGGTTATAGTTAAATAGGGGTAAGAAGGTAAAGGAAGTCATGATATCAAACGTTAAGCCTTTTATGATCCTCAGGAGAGAAGTGTGTTGCTCTGGCAATGAACAGATCTCAGCAGCAGGTTTAAATAGGGTGTTTAAAGCAACTATTGGCTGCACAGTACATGCAATCACAGCTGCTGAATCTGGTTGGTCTGGAATGATCATCTGACTGCATCCAAGATGGCCGCACCCATGCTGCAGAACAAGCAGTATGTGTTTGTTTACAAATGAAGATGTGATGAGCAGGAATGCTGCAGGTGACCAGGAGGGACCCGGGTAGCCGTAATATGACAGCGGCGGATGTGGTAAGTGCAGCTATAACCCTGATGTGTGACAGGAGTCTTACAGTAGCACAGATTTAAGAAGTTAAATCACTAAAATGTCAGTTTGCTTGTTCACATTAAGCTATTTATATAAACCTGAACCTATGGTAACAAGCCACAGCGATGACAATCCATTACCAGAGGCAGACCATTAAGATACTCCCAGATCCAGGTTTTCATAGATGGAATGAAAATATAGCTCAGTGCAACCCAGAGTTAGGCAGTTCAAATCTTGCAGAGGTGTCAGCTGACATAAAATTGACGTAACTGTGGCAGCAAGCAGCAACTTTTTGGACGTATGAAATGTGTGGCTTCAGCAACAAAACAATTGCGCCGTTTTGGTAAATAGCCCCGATCATACACTATAGACTCAGCATGAGAACAGAGATGCTCTGGTAGCAAAAGAGACTCTCAGGTGGCAGGTAAGTCATAGTTGCCTACTCTCCTGGAATGTTCGGGAGACTCCTGAATTTCTGGGAGTCATCTCAGACTCCCGGGTTCTTGGCAAGTTCATAAAGTTATCTGTGGGGGCAGGGGTTAGTGACACCATTCATGCATCATTGTGGCCCCCTGCTGTAATAGAGTAAAATGGTTTTGAAAGTTTAGGGGGCAAAGCCACGTGACACGTCCAACTTGACCACGTTCCCAAAAATAGCCAGCAAGATCTTCCCTCCGAGAGGGGAGATTACAAAAGTTGGTATGTATGAGGCAAGTACTTAGGAGAACCCTAACCCCAAGATAAGAGCTGGATTATCATGAGCCCTGACACTCTGGTGACCAGAATATGGTATGTTCAATCTACTGTAGCCACCAGAATATGGACCGAGCATTGTACTCTGGTCACCAGAATATGGACCGAGCATTCAACTCTGGCCACCAGAATATGGACCGAGCATTGTACTCTGGTCACCAGAATATGGACCGAGCATTCAACTCTGGCCACCAGAATATGGACCGAGCATTGTACTCTGGTCATTAGAATATGGACCGAGCATTGTAGTCTGGTCACCAGAATATGGACTGAGCATTGTACTCTGGTCACCAGAATATGGACTGAGCATTGCACTCTGGGCACCAGAATATGGGCCGAGCATTGTACTCTGGTCATTAGAATATGGATTGATCATTGCACTCTGGTCACCAGAATATGGACCGAGCATTCAACTCTGGCCACCAGAATATGGACCGAGCATTGTACTCTGGCCACCAGAATATGGACCGAGCATTCAACTCTGGCCACCAGAATATGGACCGAGCATTGTACTCTGGTCACCAGAATATGGACCGAGCATTCAACTCTGGCCACCAGAATATGGACCGAGCATTGCACTCTGGCCACCAGAATATGGACCGAGCATTGCACTGTAGTTACCAGAATATGGGATTTTCAATCTACTGTAGCCTCTCTAGGAGGAAGGAGTTATAAATGTAAGATGCAACCCAATTTGCATATGGACGTAGGCACACGCATTTTTTGTGCACTTGCGCAGTACAGAAATGCATACTTCATGCTAAGCAAATGGGCATATGTCCAACTCTGCATGAGCCATAATGTGTTTTCATGAACTGATTAAACATAAGGTCACATGGAAGCTCTATGTATTTGAAATATTTCACCCAGCAGTGGGCTGTTCCATGCTGTGGTCTGACATTTAAATTGCACTTTTTAAGCTTCGTACAAAAGTTTATGTGAATAAGCCCTAAACCTGAGCAGAATGTAGTGTCACGTCTCATTGTACTAAAGCATCATTTCTACTAGGCATCTAACTCAACATCTCCCACACCAATGAGCTCGGTGGCTTAGTGGTTAACACTTCTGCCTCACAATCTTATGTGTGTGGTGTTTGCATGGGTTTCCTCCACGCGCTCTGGTTTTCTCCCACAATCCAAATACACTAGTACTAGTACCTACTAATTGGCTGCTATCAAATTGATCCTAGTCTGTCTGTATTTTAGGGAATTCAGACTGTAAGCTCTATTGGGACTGATGTGAGTGTTCTCTGTACAGCGCTGCGGAATTAGTGGCGCTATATAAATAAATAGATGATGATGATGTCAGCTATCTTCCCATTTCCAAAGCGACTATCATTCTGTTGCAAGACACAGAAGCGTTGTCATTCTGCTGTTAGTCATAAACATGATTTGTTATAGTAGAGAAGTATACCATTATGTACCCTCTGATTTGCATCACTGCATGCGGTGGGAAAGGCTGACCTTGCAGAAGTGAGTTACAATTGAACACGTGAGTCTAGAATACAGGGCGCGAACTGCGTCAATAGTCTGATCTCTCTCCTACAACTGTGTTATGTGAGCATAGGTGTGAAAAGCAGCTTAACCCACTGACGGCTAAACAAGAAAACAGAGACTCATCTCCACTCTGCTCCAGCACTATGCTACAGACTGAAGGGTTATTACAGTGTAGTGTAGCCGCCCCCACAGATATAACCTGTGATCGCATCATCCTCACATTCACAAGCTCACTCGTGATCAACCCTCTTACTTTGATTGATTAGATGTCCTTGTGAAAGTAGCATGTAAGCTGCCAGGTGTGAGGTGTCTGTTATTTCAGATGATGACAGTGTTTAGAATATGAAATCTGGAATGAGGAAGTGGGATTTGAATACCTGGCCCACATATACTTATATACTGAGATGTTAAACCCCTTAGGGAGTTAGAGTGAATCAGTCAGTAGGTTAAACATTACAGTTCTCATAGCAAGAACCCGCTGTGCGTACAACTCTCCCGCATGTCAGGAGGCTATTCACAGATGTGCAGCACAGTGGCTCAGTGGTTAGCACTTCTGCCTCACAGCGCTGGGGTCATGAGTTCAATTCCCAATCATGGCCTTATCTGTGTGGAGTTTGTATGTTCTCCCTGTGTTTGCGTGGGTTTCCTCCGGGTGCTCCGGTTTCCTCCCACACTCCAAAAACATACTAGTAGGTTAATTGGCTGCTATGAAATTAACCCTAGTTTCTCTGTCTGCGTGTCTCTCTGTCTGTGTGTGTGTTAGGAAATTTAGACTGTAAGCTCCAATGGGGCAGGGACTGATGTGAGTGAGTTCTCTGTACAGCGCTGCGGAATTAGTGGCGCTATATAAATAAATGGTGATCATGATGATGATGATTGTCTATTGTAAACCATATTGGTTGTGAGATATCGTATGTAATCCACATGATATAAAGCTTTACCCAACCTCAATCTTAATAATTAATATAAATAGTGTGAACTAAACTTGTTATTGGCAATAAGAAAGAATAGACAATACTGCTGTCCTGGATAAATGACACAATATGGTGTTCCCATGTAATGTATTAAATCCTGCCAACTGGCATCACAAGGGGCAGATTTATCAAGTTGTCCTGTTTCTGGGGAAAATAGATGATACACCAGCAACAGGGATGTTTTTTGTTTCACTCTATATATTAAAGTCGCTAGCACTGCAAAGCAAAGGCTTCCGTATACTTTGTATCAAGTATTGAAGTGATGCTAACAGAAGAGACCACTGTAAACAATCATTTATTTCATACTTGCTTCAGTTGGAATCTGTTTAAATGGTTCACGCCATCGCACCACACCCCAAAAATTAATATTATTTTCTTGTAAGGAAAACATTAAACATTGATAAAATATGAGTTTATGACTCATATCTTATATATACACTCAGGGCCTGATTCATTAAGGAAAGTAAAGCATAAGTATGAGAAACTTTGCAGATTTATAGTTGGGGTAGGACATGTCCTAGATCAACTTTAACTTTCAGTGTACAAATAAGCTATCAAGTATGTGTGCGCTACATGACAAAACAGCCAGTATTTATCTTATGTGCAAAGTAATAAACTCATTTGCACCACTTACTTTGTAGCATGCTTTTGTCCAGAAGAAAATGTACTCATTTTTTTGCTTTCCTTTCCTTAATGAATCAGTTCCATTCTGCGTAAATCAGCTCTGCACACTCCTGAATTCAACAAGGGACAGATCTGAAGATACGAGCGCTGATGAATTTGGGTGTAGGTCTGCTCTGCAGTACTACTCAAGACACTGCAGAATACGTCCAATACTTGTGTGGATTATACATTAGCAAAAGAACGCACCTAAAAAAAAAATATTATTGAATTAATGTTACATGTTAATAATATAGGCATTAATGACAAAACAATTAAAAACAAAAAAAATATGTTTGTTATATTCCATGAAATATATTAGGATTATCTTAATGTCTACTGAACATAAAATACATTTTTATAGTTGCTGCTGATTGCAAGCACATGTTATAGCTGTATACACAGCCGTCATGACTAGTACTCAGCCCTGTAACCGAAGCAAGAGATACAGCAGAGAATCAAGTAATGTTGGGATGCCTAACGCTTGATGCTAATGTGGCTGCGTGCGCTCAGGTTTGGCACTTCCTTACTGTACACTGACTACAGGAGAACACCCCTTTCCCCACCCCATCCAGAAATTGTAGGTTGTAGAAAGTGTCCTTTACGTACATAGACGCAGTGAACATTGCTGCGCTTAGTTACGTATGACCCAGTTCTGGGCATGTGCAATGTGAATTTGCGTGTGATATGCACAAATTCGGCAGATAGGTGCTTTGATGAATCAACTCCCCTATCTCTATCATCCTGGCCACTGAGCTACAAGTCCGGCTACTGGAGATATACTTTCTCTATGTGAAAAACTTTAGATTTCCTTGTTAAATAGAAATCCAGAGAAAAGACTATGAAATCTTCATAAGTTTTGTGAGGTCCTGTTACAGTTCTATACAGTGTCCTTGGTCAGATTCCGGGGGGGGGGGTGACTTGGTTTGATGCAGGAATAGGAGGGTCTCTGAGTAACTCATCTCACAGTTCCTTTCCCCTGTGTTTGAGAAGGTTCCAAAAGTTCAGAAGGGGGGGTGCGGGGAGAGTAAGTATAGAAGTCACCATCTGCTGAAAGCAGCTGAAGTCATCTCTGCCTTTATTCCCAGAAATACAGTGAATCACCTGGATTTGTCACACAGGGTCCTCGCTCAGACACCACCCACTCTCTGCTCTGTGCACAGAATGTGAGGGGGAGCACAAGCCGGGGTCCTTGTATGTTTCATCATGTACAAAAGGTATCAGTGTATGGAGAGAGCTGGTTCCCAACACTCCCACTCGTACATTAACCTCTATGTGGAACAACTCATTCTGCACTGTGAGTGGATTGGCAGATCTTAATGTATAGCCTGTCATCCATTCCACCCAGACCTTACTAATGTGCAATTAAATGGGTGTAGTTTGTTTTAACTGTTTACACTCTCTGGGTCTGATTCATTAAGGAAAGTGAGGCAAAAGAGGACAAACCATGTTACAATGCAAGGGGTGCAAATTAGTTTTAAAAGGCTTACGGTTGATAACATAACCAAAAGCCCTTAGTCTTAACCTTAACTCTTAAGTAATAAAAGACACCAAAACTGATTTGTTAGCAAAACACTCTTATTTATTTATAATAAACTGTAACTGCTACAGTGATGGGACAACACTGTACTCGACCTTCCATCCATAAGCGTACACTCTTTCTTAAACTTAATGGGACATCCATCCCCAGGCATCCCGGAACCTGCACGCCTCTGGGCTACTCACAATGCACCACAAGTCAGCCCAGATGAGCTGTACTTGCACTGAACCAAAGCCGACTGTTAGAAGGGCACGGGTTTCAAACACCTGACTACCATATATGTGTGCTTTGCCACTTTGCTTATCTTGTACAGTGTTGAACCTGCTAATTTAAAGGCTGCCCCAGCCACTGGACGGCAGACCATGCCATTTCCATGCTCAACAAGCGCCTCCAGTTACCTCCGGGGCTGAACCATAATACCCGTACTATACCAAGGCCCATCGACATGTGACACCAAGTACATCCAGAGCTGAACCACAGCCCGTACTATGCCACGGCCCTCGGACATGTGACACCAAGTACATCCAGAGCTGAACCACAGCCCGTCTATGCCACGGCCCTCGGACATGTGTCACCAAGTACATCCAGAGCTGAACCACAGCCCGTCTATGCCACGGCCCTCGGACATGTGTCACCAAGTACATCCAGAGCTGAACCACAGCCCGTTCTATGCCACGGCCCTCGGACATGTGACACCAAGTACATCCAGAGCTGAACCACAGCCCGTCTATGCCACGGCCCTCGGACATGTGTCACCGAGCACATCCAGAGCTGAACCACAGCCCGTACTATGCCACGGCACTCGGACATGTGGCACTGAGTACCTCCAGAGCTGAACCACAGCCCGTACTATGCCACGGCCCTCGGACATGTGGCACCGAGCACATCCAGAGCTGAACCACAGCCCGTACTATGCCACGGCCCTCGGACATGTGACACCAAGTACATCCAGAGCTGAACCACAGCCCGTCTATGCCACGGCCCTCGGACATGTGTCACCGAGCACATCCAGAGCTGAACCACAGCCCGTACTATGCCACGGCACTCGGACATGTGGCACCGAGTACCTCCAGAGCTGAACCACAGCCCGTACTATGCCACGGCCCTCGAACATGTGGCACCGAGTACCTCCAGAGCTGAACCACAGCCCGTACTATGCCACGGCCCTCGAACATGTGACACCGAGCACATCCAGAGCTGAACCACAGCCCGTACTATGCCACGGCACTCGGACATGTGGCACCGAGCACATCCAGAGCTGAACCACAGCCCGTACTATGCCACGGCCCTCAAACATGTGGCACCGAGTACCTCCAGAGCTGAACCACAGCCCGTACTATGCCACGGCCCTCGGACATGTGGCAGCGAGCACATCCAGAGCTGAACCACAGCCCGTACTATGCCACGGCCCTCGAACATGTTGCACCGAGCACATCCAGAGCTGAACCACAGCCCGTACTATGCCACGGCCCTCAAACATGTGGCACCGAGTACCTCCAGAGCTGAACCACAGCCTGTACTATGCCACGGCTTGCTTCTTTTGCTGGCACCTCATACATCTAGGGCTGAGCCACAGCACTCGTACCATACCATGGATGTATCTCCTTGTTGGACCATCATACCTCTGGGGCTGAGCCACAGCACTCGTACCATACCACGAGCCCATGCTTCAATTGGCACCTCATACCTCTGGCCTGTGCATCCTGTGGCCACTTGTACAGAAGTACGACATGCTGTACCTCCAGTAGGCAGCAAACACTTGAACGAGGACTCGGGAATGGGAGGGAGGGATTGCTTTGTTGGGCCAAGAGAGTGAGCTAACTCCACCCCACTCTTTTTAAACTGATCCCTTGTCCCTGCCCCTTCACTACACTTGTTTGTACATTACCACACCTACTCACTTTGTTAACCCTTAGTAATCCAAAATGGTTATGTACACAAACCACAGCTTTTACTCTCCCTTGGTCTTAATCCATCCCTCAGTTCTAAATTAAATACAGAAGGAATGAAACAAACAGGCCTATTTATCATCATTTGCCAGATTGGGGGGAATAATAATATTTTTGATTACCACTTATCACAGTGATAAACTATCTAATATTACCACAACTTATCCATATAAACTCCAGCTTCAAGTGTCTGCCCCGGTGAGTGTTTCAGAGCGAACTCCTAGCATCTCATTATCGCCATAGAGAAAGTTATCTCTTCTGGATTGACTAGTGATAGGATATTCTCTGCATGTTCAGTATCTTATCTTCCAGCTGGCTCTGCCTCCATCTGCAAGAATCGGTTTGACAATGGTATGTTAGGAAGACCATGTCTTCACAACCTGTTAGATATTGTGAGATTCCTGCCCATAAATGGGCAATAGGGCAATGTGCCACAGACAGGATACAATCATGCAAACTACCACAATTCACTCATTAACCGTAATGTTCACTAGAAATCACAAACAAATGCTGATTTTATTTCAGTTTTGTGCTAAAACCAACTTTTATGAGGAAACCCCTCTATTTGGTGAACTGGTCTGCGTATTTCTGCAACCAGGTCAGTGAAGGAGTTTAGGCTGCTATCAGATATTGTGAGGCCAAGCAACTATGAAACAGGGCCCCCTCCTCCTTGACCGCGTCACTGCCCCTCAGTCCAGTGGAAGCAGAGGTGTAGCATGCACATCCGGGGTAACCATATGCCCCACAGACCTGCCCACATGCCCAAATACTTCCTTACATGCCCTTTACATGCCCCTCAGATCTTTGTACAGGGGAAGTATCCTGGAGAACATTCTGTGACCTTCTCCTACAGTAGACATTTTCAAAATAGCCCCATCAGACCCCACATAACAATAATACCAGCCAACATTATGAAGGTTCAGATGTTAATACATGAGAGATAACACAGGGCTTTTTTTGGTTTAAAAAAACTTCAGTGTGAATTATATGTTGTAAAAATAAAATAAAAAAGTATATTTTTCAGTGGGAAATCCAGACTTAATTTTTTCAGTGGCTCTTATACTAGACTGTGGTGGAACTAGCGTTGTTGAAGATGGTGCAGCGGTTATGGGGCCTGGAGGTGAACGTGAGCCCGTGGCTGCTGCACAACAGTCAACAGTGGTGGTTCTGTCACTACACCCACTATCATCTCATGGTTATTGGCGTCATTGGGAGGACAGACTGCTTTGCCTGGCCGCAGTGCAATATTCGGAGGAGGGGGGGGGGTTGTCTGGTGATGCAATCCATCCTCCAGTGACCCCTCTCTGCTCTTCTGCCACTGATTGAACCATCATTTAACGTTATGCTGCTGCAGGTCTACCAAGGGACTGTGCTCAGGACGGCACAGAGCCGGATTTAGACCTCATAGGGCCCTGGGCAAGATACTGGTTTGGGGCCCCCCCTCAGTGAAACAATCCATAGCAATACTTTTTTTTTTTTTTTAAAGCATAGATTATATTAACTGTTAATACCTACTAGAAAAGATAGTGCAGACAATGTTATACCAATAAATATTAACTTTTAATTAAATCCTTATATAAAACAGAGCACAAATAATGTTGTACATAGCTTTAAATGTTAAGAATTCTTAACCCAAACTTTTTTGTAACTGAACACTTGAAATATGCAGAAATACATATAAACGTAAAAAAGGACTATGAACCATATCCAGACTGAAGGAAGCTCTGCCACATAACTATTATAGTCCAGGAGAAGATATGCCCCCCCCCCCCCCCCCCCCCCCATGATTTCTCACTATTTCAAGACTGAAGAGTGGACATTATTACAATAGAGATAATTACATTTAAATAATAGGAGTTTTTTCAATAATCTGTTACTTTTCATTACTCACGTTTGCTGATGAAAGGAGTTATTTCACTCCCTGACGGTTGGTATTATTGGCCCAACTCTGCACAGCCTACCTGGATCCTCCGTATGATGTCACACCCAGGCCAAGCACACCCAGGCCAAGCACACCCAGGCCAAGCACACCCAGGCCAAGCACACTGAGCCTGCGCACGCTCTCACTGCTCCCTCCTACAAAAAATGTTTTTGACAAATAAGTTGCAGAACTATAGAAGAGGAAAAAATGTCCCCACCTTCATCACTTTTGCTCCTCCAACACTGTTTCCCCATTAGTACACTGTACTCGCTTCATCACACTGTGCCCTCCAACATGCTTTTGCCCTTTTATCATCACACTGTGCCCTCCAACATGCTTTTGCCCTTTTATCATCACACTGTGCACCCTTCACCATCACACTGTGCCCTCCATATTTTTGCTACCCTTGTTTATTACCCCTCACACTGCCCTCCATAAATGTTCCACCTTGCTCATGCCCCTCTGTGCCCTCCATAAATGTTCCACTTTGCTCTCATGCCCCTCTGTGCCCTTATTGCACCTTTCTCTTGCCTCTCACCCTATGTGCCACTACCTCCGTTAGCTTACCTTTCAAATTGCCTTTTTCTCTTTTGTGTTCTGTTCTTCTTGTCTTCTTTTCTTTCTTGTATGTCGCGCTGCCGCAGCTCCTCCTCTCTTCTCCGGCAGTGCTCCTCGCAGAATTCTCCCTGACACTGACGTCAGGCGTGATAACATCACGCCCGACATTCAGTGGGAGACAGGAGACTGCCGGGAGCCGACGCGCGGTCAGGTGACTATGATTTTTATTTTTTTCTTCTTAAATTAATTTTCGGCCGCAGTTCCTCTTATTATGCCGGCGGACAGAGGGGGATGGAGGGAGGAGGAGAGCGCCCCTCTACCTTGCCTTCCCCGCTCACCGTCGGCTCTGGCAGGTCCCTCTGGGACCGCTAGGCCCTAGGCAGTTGCCTAGGTTGCCTAGCGGTAAATCCGGCCCTGGTTTTTATGCGCCACTGTGTATATATAAGTAAGTGAACAGAATGTGATAGTGTTACAATGAAGGCAGTAGAAGTGGCGGTATGACATACCCCGTATACCCCCCACTTCCACCACTGTATATATAAATATATATATATATATATATATATATAATGTAAGTGACTGGAATGTGATAGTGTTACAATGTAGCAGTAGGAGAAGTGGCGGTATGACATACCCCCGTATACCCCCCACTTCCACCACTGTGTATATATATATATATATATATATATAATGTAAGTGACTGGAATGTGATAATGTTACAATGTAGCAGTAGGAGAAGTGGCGGTATGACATACCCCTATATACCCCCCACTTCCACCACTGTATATATATATATATATATATATATATATATATATAAAATGTAAGTGACTAGAATGTGATAGTGTTACAATGAAGGCAATAGGAGAAGCGGCACATACATATCACATAGCCACTTCTGTTGCCTTCATTCTAACACTATCATATTTCAGTTACTTGAACAGCTCTTGAACTCTTGAACTGATGTTTTTTTGATGTTATTAACTGTTTTCATTCCTTGTACAAAATGACCAATGGGGTTACACAAAGGGCATTATATATTAATGTAGTGGATCTAATACATCAAAGCACACTTTTTCATAATACATATATTAATAGATCTCATGTCAGTTTTCTGGGGATCATTTTATTACTGAGCTCTCCATTTCTCGCAGTTCACCTGGCACAGATTCCACGAAAATCCGAGTTCTCGATTTCTGTTTTAACTTTTTTTCATTTATAAAACTGTTTTGCAATTTGCAATACTGAATGTTCATATCATTTTAATGTATTTTTATACATTAAGCATTGTGACATTCTTCGTCATATTAAACCTCATATAATAACATTCTGTCTTTGTGTCCTCAAATGATTCACATGCTAGTTAAGCTTGGTTGTTATAAATGTTACATAAGTAAATATCAGGGCACTGTTTGGTTTTCAATAACTCAGATTTCTCAAAATATCAGCTTTGAAGCCAAATCTTGATGGTGGCAGATCCTAGTACTTAAATAGTGTGAAATAGAATTCTGGGGGCATTTTAATCATTTTTAGGCATACCAGGTAGTTTTGTTTTGATAACTCTTTCACACCTGTACATTATGCAGGCTTAGGTGACTGCTATATATGAGAAAAATTAAATAAATAAATAAATAAATGAGTGACTATGCAATTACTACCCCAGCCTTTCTGCTGGAAGTTTAAAAATTGGTCCTGCCCAGCCAAAAGGCTAGAGAGAAAAAAAGTAAGGTGTAGCTTAAAAGTGGGGATCATGTATAGTGCATTTCTCTCTCAAAATGGGGTCACCAAAAGTGTTTTTTGGGCATCCCTGGGTCATTACTCCATGGGGACTATGTCCCAGGCTTTCAAGTTACCACCCTTGTCGCCTGAGGAACAATGTAGTCTGCCCATTATAAAAGGGCCTGTTCTTCCCTGCTAGGACAGAACTACAATTGACATTAGCCAAAAGTCAAAAGGCAGAAAAGCAAACATATTAAAGACATTGCAAATTGAAATTTAGCATCAAAGTCACCAAATATCAACGATTTGCAGAAATCAGTTTACTACATTTACCCCCTTGTTGGGAGCATTTTGGGTAAAAAATGCAGATGTATAATGCCCAAAATACTTATATATTACATAGCAAGTCCTTTATATAAACCAACATTCACCAACACATACCTTTTTTAACCTACTTTATCGCTAATCTAAATCCAATAAGTCTTTTTTCTCCCATGCTCTGAATGGTCAGAGTGCAAGAAATTTGCTCTGTAGTAGTTTATTGATACAGAGTGGATACCAATCAGAGCAAAAACGCTACGTATTGGCTCTCAGCCGGTCAGTCTCAGCACAGCCCCTCTAAGGAGCAGTTCTTTAGCCATTCATAGAGTTTGTTTTAATCTTTTGTTCTACAAGTCAGGAAGAACAAAGAGGACTTAACCCCCTTCCAAGATTTAGGTGAGCAACAGAGAGGTTAAAGAGTGTATGTGTTGGGGGATGTTTATATAAATTAGTGACTTTTTCAAGTGTATAATAAGGACAAGCAGACGCTTGTACTTTCAGTATGGGGCTTTTTTTGTGTGCTCGATCCCACTAGAGAGTTCAGTCCATGATTGTTGACACTATGACAATGGGCCCCATACAGCAAGTTTCCTTCTTATAGTGCCACCATCCCAGCCTGTCATAGCCTAGTACTGGGACCTCTCCTCAAATTGTTGCTATCAGTCTAGGCTGTGAGAACTAGATTTGAGCACTTTTGGGAGGGACATTGATTTCTTTTTCTTTTTTAAACACATTTGCAAGGTCCAGGCTGATGATCTTCAGCAGCAGCATCGTGCACCAGGCACCTGTAACAGTTCCTGACAGACTTAGCTGCGGCTGGTTCGATCTCTACATAGACAACGAGAACATGACTATCACAGTGCTTGGTGTATGCTGAAACTCTCCTTCTCATCCCCGTTGTATAAAGATAGAGACTAGTAGGTGTAAGATGCTTCCAAGGCTACATAGGGACGTACTCTTACACATTTTTGTGAATCTGTGCAGTAGGGAAATATTTTACCAAATAAAAAGGACTTGGCTCCAACTCTGCCTGTGAGGATACTGGGTTAATCTGGTTCAAATCTACCCACTTCACACTGGCTGGCCATCCACGGGTGCCTTACTATGCCAGGGAAGCCAGCCCAATACCTTCTAAGGCAGGCCTGTCCAACCTGCGGCCCTCCAGGTGTTGTGAAACTACAAGCCCCAGCATGCTTTGCCAGTAGACAACCTGCTGATAGCTGGAAGGGCATGCTGGGACTTGTAGTTTCACAACATCTGGAGGGCCGCAGGTTGGACAGGCCTGTTCTAAGGTTCCTATAGTCACTCAGGCAAATGCATTTAGAAACCTACAACAGTACGGTTATTATAATAAAACACTAGTATATTATATATATATACAAACAGTAAATAAATACCACACAGGTTTACCACATCACTTGTCCCTTATCCCAATAACTTAAGGAGTTACAGTCACCTGGCTGTCCTGACTTGAAGCCCCATGGATATGCAGAGATAGTCCACTGTTAGAGAACGGCAACTCAACACTAGACCTTGTACCATCCAGGAATCAATCCACAGAATCAAATGCTTCCACCCTGGAGTGGTTCCTTAACCAGGGTCAAATTTCCACAGTGCTTTCCCCACCATGAGCAAACCCCTGGCACTCTCCCTCTTAAACATTGGTGAGTGCTGGATCAGGGGGGAGTGGCGATGAGCTGTGCTTCCACAGAAACTCCCCTGCTGGGTTGCAAATAAAATGTCTGGACTAGTCTTGTAGAGGACAATGGATACTAATTGGCCTTTCCCATCTCCAGATAAAGGATAGCAGTCAGCCCCTCACCTGTGTCCTGGAACTTGATCCTTACCCTTACCCATAACTCACCTGGCTTCACTTTAAGAACAATGAATAACAGATTCATTGCAATATCAACAATATACAATAATCAATATACATATTTATAATGAACTACAATGTCCCATTATCCACATGTAATTAGACACTGCATTTGTACTTTGGTGAGCTGGGGAACATAAACAGGACTATAAAAAGTACATGTTGTAAAGCTAAACATTTTTGAGAAACGAGGGACAGGCTGGTTAAGGTGTTATCAAACTAGTTTTGTCCCTTTATTTCTAAACTGTTGTTTTTGTGGGCAGGCTGGCCTTCATATCAGCTGAGGCCCGTGGCTAGGGAGGCTGGCCTTCATTTCAGATGAGGCCCGTGGCTAGGGAGGCTGGCCTTCATTTCAGATGAGGCCCGTGGCTAGGGAGGCTGGCCTTAATATCAGATGAGGCCCGTGGCTAGGGAGGCTGGCCTTCATATCAGATGAGGCCCGTGGCTAGGGAGGCTGGCCTTCATATCAGATGAGGCCCGTGGCTAGGGAGGCTGGCCTTCATATCAGATGAGGCCCGTGGCTAGGGAGGCTGGCCTTCATTTCAGATGAGGCCCGTGGCTAGGGAGGCTGGCCTTCATTTCAGATGAGGCCCGTGGCTAGGGAGGCTGGCCTTCATTTCAGATGAGGCCCGTGGCTAGGGAGGCTGGCCTTAATATCAGATGAGGCCCGTGGCTAGGGAGGCTGGCCTTCATATCAGATGAGGCCCGTGGCTAGGGAGGCTGGCCTTAATATCAGATGAGGCCCGTGGCTAGGGAGGCTGGCCTTAATATCAGATGAGGCCCGTGGCTAGGGAGGCTGGCCTTCATATCAGATGAGGCCCGTGGCTAGGGAGGCTGGCCTTCATATCAGATGAGGCCCGTGGCTAGGGAGGCTGGCCTTCATTTCAGATGAGGCCCGTGGCTAGGGAGGCTGGCCTTCATATCAGATGAGGCCCGTGGCTAGGGAGGCTGGCCTTAATATCAGATGAGGCCCGTGGCTAGGGAGGCTGGCCTTAATATCAGATGAGGCCCGTGGCTAGGGAGGCTGGCCTTCATATCAGATGAGGCCCGTGGCTAGGGAGGCTGGCCTTCATTTCAGATGAGGCCCGTGGCTAGGGAGGCTGGCCTTCATATCAGATGAGGCCCGTGGCTAGGGAGGCTGGCCTTCATATCAGATGAGGCCCGTGGCTAGGGAGGCTGGCCTTCATATCAGATGAGGCCCGTGGCTAGGGAGGCTGGCCTTAATATCAGATGAGGCCCGTGGCTAGGGAGGCTGGCCTTAATATCAGATGAGGCCCGTGGCTAGGGAGGCTGGCCTTCATTTCAGATGAGGCCCGTGGCTAGGGAGGCTGGCCTTCATTTTAGATTAGACAAAAAAAAGGGAATTGAGGAGCTGCCCTAAAATTGAACCCTTTTTGTGAGAAGTGTCAGAACTTATCAGTAAGGTCTCCCACTTATCATTCCCTTTCCATTCTTCCTTCTGCCTCGTCTACCACCTGGAGTCCACATACTAGTATGAACGTTCCCTGCCCACATTATTACAGCGGCCAGATGTCTAATCCTAAGAAACTGGAAAAACCCTGAACCTCCCACTATCACTGCCATAATAGCTAGTATTTGGCAGATATATAAAATGGAGCACATCACTAGCATTCTCCACGACCATCCCAACCAATTCCTGACAACTTGGCAATCCTGGGCAGAGTACTTTGATACCTGAGATCTTCCACACTCTTTGCTCACATGGGAACTGAGAGACCACTATCCAACCTCACCTCTATTCCCTCCTTCCTCCCTGCCCTTTTCTTCCCTCTACTAACATTCCCCAGCTATTCCAGCCCTCCCCTCATTCCTCTTCTCCTTAGAACGCTTCATTTTTGGTACTATATTATCCAATGTGTCTAGTTAGTTAGATAAACGTATGCCCCTGTCCACTTGATAAAGTTCTTTATTGTGGAAATGCTCTCATTCTGATTGGTGCATGTTTACATTCTACTCCTTCTGTACCACTCCCCCGCACTCCTGATTTCACCATAACTTCAAAAAAACTTTATTTAAAAAACAGAGAAATGAAGGAGTTACAAATATTTATCAATATGTTTGATCCCAGGGATGAGTAGGAGTCTTTGTCACCACTTTTTGCAGTAATAAAAAATGCATTATCATTGGCATTTATAAAAAAAAAATCTCAGGGGCATCTGAGCTATACTCAGCTACCTGCAATACTGGCAGAGAGTGTTAACGGTTGAACGCCAGATTCCTTAGCTGCACTCATGGGTAAGCGGGGTTGGCGAGCATTAGTTCCAATTAAAATAAAATGAACATAGTTTAAGAATAGATCTAGATTGATTTTTCCACACTAGCCCTATACTCTCCCCTTCTTCATCTCTCCTTTACCTCTCACCCGTCTATTTGTTATCTATCCTACCCCCTTTTTTACTCTTAAAGTAATTGATTTGCCTTTTCATTGTCTTTATTATTGTGTTTTTTCTAGTAATATATTGCTCAGTATTTGTTATATTGGACTCAGTCTGCTGTTGTTTTAATATTGGTCTGTTTTCATCTGACAATACTAAATAAAAAATATAAAAAAATAGATTGATTTAAAAATGAAATGAAAAGTTCATTAATAATGCTTTTTTCCTAGGAATAAAGCTTTTTTTTCTTAAATCTGGAGATAGCGATAAAAGAACAGGCAGTACAGAGCTATAAGTCTACAGGACACTGCTCAAACAGGCTTCTCTACGCAGAGAACCGTAACATCATCAGGGTTATCGCCAGCAATAACAATGTTGTAGCCCAGTCACTGGCAAAAGAGTTTTTCTACCTTTAATAAATCTGTCCATGTGTGTGAAATGTGTTATGTATTTATTTTCTTTTACATAAGTTTATGAGTGCAATTTAATACAAAGATCATTTACAACTTGCAAACTAGTGTACACACCTCTCAGGGCTCTGATTCTGATATATGATCAGGGCCGCTAAGAGGAATTTTGGTCCCCGGAACAGCAGCTTCTTGGGGCCACTTTCATAGCGGCAAAAGGGGACGTGGACACAGATTGGTGGCTCCTACCTCTACACAAGCAGACCAGGGCCATTAGGTAGGCCCAAGGCTTGCTCCCCCCTCTCTCTGCACCCTTGCAAATGATATATGAGGTTCCTGTTGGCAATCAGTAAACTCAGGTGAATAAAACAAGTACTTGTGTATACTATGAGGGAACTGTAAAACTATGGAGGAAGCAGAATGTGGAGTTAAACTGACCTTAATATGAAGACAAATTAACTCGCTCATTTTTGGTATTTTTATACCATATGGAGTTACTGTAATTGACGTCTACTATAGACAGGCTGTATTCGCATCAGAGGAACATGGTCCTTCCCAGGTGCTGTATCAGGTCTCTCACAGGCTCCTGAGTAAGGTGGAACCAGCAGGTGAACATAATCATCTTAAACCCTTCTAAGAACAAGGTATTCATTAACCTTCGGGATGCCAGATCTACAACAATGGTAACAATTCTGTCATCTCACTTTGAGCAAAAGGTCTTGACAATGACACAACACTGTTATTTTGCTTACTCCTTAGTAAGTTTTGTTTAAAAAAATTGATAAAAACAAAAGGATCGAATTCAGAACTCAATGGGCCTGATTCATTAAGGAGAGGAAAGCAAACAAAAGGTAACTTGGCACCTTGTCAAAACCATGTTGCATTGGAGGGGAGGTAAATTTACAATGTGATGGTAGATATATAGTTGGGTAGGGCATGTCTTAGATCAACTTTAAATGTCAGTGTACAAAAAAACCTATGAAGTGCATGTGTGCTACATGAAAGAAAAAAAAAAGCTGATATTTAACATCTGTGCAAAATAATAAACTAATTTACACCCTTTGTATTGTAACATGATTTGTCCAGGAGAAAATGTACTACTTTTTTCCCTTACTTTCCTTAATGAATCTCTTGAAACATAAATCACAACAATGCCTCCTAGAAGCTGATAATAATGAAACATAATAGTTTTTCAATGTTTCTGCAAGTCAAAGGTGTATTTATGGCACACGCTTATGAAATCAGTATAGATCTATCAGCAAAAGTTACAACTCACTGACAAATTTCACACATTAATGATAGACAGTGCCTAATTTTGAGTGGAGCAAATCAAAGAAAAGAACCAAATTTGCACCTGGACAAACCATGTTACAATACAAAGGTACAATATGACTTATTTTTTGGGCATGCAAGGAAAATACTGGATTTCTTTCCATGTAGCACACTGATACTTGATAGCTTTATTTTTACACTTAAATTAAAGTTGATTTATGACATGCTGTACCCCAACTATAAATCTGTCCCTACATTTTAAATGACCTCCCCTTCTAATGCAACATGTTTTTACAAAGGTGTAAATTTGCTCCTTTTCTTTGCTTTCCTTCTAATTCAAAATCAGGCCCACACTGTGCTGAATGCCTGAATTGGAAAAGTTAGGTTACTTTAAGAACACATTCATATAAAGATGGTAATTGCATGTCTATATCTATGCCCTTCTTGTTACACTGAAAATATCTACAATATATTAGTCATGGCCATTTGAGTACGTATAAACTCCTGCAAATATAGCTGTATAGATGGGGACTAATGTCATCTTTTATAAATATACTCACAACTTCTGAAAACTATAATGATATAAAGTGTTTCCCTCTAAGTACGGAAAGTGGTGCTAAAAATAAGGAGGGGATACCAGGATACTCCTAACCATTAAAACCTGCGTATAATGGGCCTGATTCATTAAGGAAAGTAAAGCAAAAAATGAATACCTTTGAACCTTGGCAAAACCATGTTACGATGCAAGGGTGCAAATTAGTTTATTATTTTGCACATAAGTTAAATACACACAAATACTTGATGGTTTTATTTCTTATCTAGAACATGCCCTATCCCCACTATAAATCTGCCATAACAGTTAAAATTTACCTTCCCCTCCCATGCGACATGGTTTTGCAAGGGTGCAAAGTTACTCATTTTTTTGCTCTCCTTTCCTTAATGAAAGAAGGGCGAGAAAAAAAATGAATGGTTAATGTAATATGTAAAAGTATGTGATAATAGTTTTAAGTGTGGTGAAGTTAAGTTCAAGTAAGATCTATACTGTGTAGTACACAAACATTGAACATGATGTATTAACAACTATTCTAGTATGGTACTTAAAGAAAATCTGGTTGGCATAGGCCAGGAAGAACATTTAGCATTCGTGCCCAGCGATAGGTTCAGTCGTTACTGCGTTATTTTGTATTTAGATGCTGCAAGTGCCATTATGACAATAATGAAAATGATTATTCTACATCTATTTAATCATCCCGTCTACTTTACATTTGCGGTTCAGCACTAACCTTAGTCAGAAAACATTTCTTAAGAGATGAATTATTATAACCTCATCATATATTTGTACAAAAACAATTAGATATCCTTAGAAAAAAGGAAAGCGTTTCGCCAGTTAATAATTGTAGGTATCTTTGGTGGGATTTATAACTGGGGCTAAAAATATATTTAAAATGAACAGAAGTCCTGACATTTACAAAATGCACCTGATTTCTAATACATTGGAACATATAAAGATCAGGGCTTGCAATGTACTAGCGCAGTGTGTGTGTATATAAAGCCATCCGCGCTGCTGGCACCAGATCCAGGCGCTGTCCACGGTGCTGGAGCTCAGCTCGATCCATCCGATCCTCATTGTAGGTCTCCCCCTTCCATTCTCCTGGCTCTTGGTGAAGGCTCCCCGGGTCCTGTATCCAGAATTAAGGAGTGGAGCACAGTGACAGCACCCGGCCCCAGCAATGCAGGATACTGCGGCTCTGTGTCAGTAGGTGACGGCTCCCCGGGTCCTGTATCCCGAGGAGCGGAGCGCACAGCACCCGGCCCCAGCAATGCAGGATACTGCGGCTCTGTGTCACTAGGTGACGGCTCCCGGGTCCTGTATCCCGAGGAGCGGAGCGCACAGCACCTGGCCCAGCAATGCGCAGGATTCTGCGGCTCTGTGTCACTAGGTGACGGCTCCCCGGGTCCTGTATCCCGAGGAGCGGAGCGCACAGCACCCGGCCCAGCAATGCGCAGGATACTGCGGCTCTGTGTCACTAGGTGACGGCTCCCCCGGTCCTGTATTCCGAGGAGCGGAGCTCACAGTGAGGGGTCCCCGGGTCCTGTATCCCGAGGAGCGGAGTGCACAGCACCCGGCCCCAGCAATGCGCAGGATACTGCGGCTCTGTGTCACTAGGTGACGGCTCCCCGTGTCCTGTATCCCGAGGAGCGGAGCACACTGATAGCTCCCCAGGTCCTGTATCCCGAGGAGCAGAGCGCACAGTGACGGCTCCCCGGGTGCTGTATCCCGAGGAGCGGAGCACAGTGACGGCTCCCGGTCCTGTATCCGGAGGAGCGGAGCACAGTGACGGCTCCCTGGATCCTGCATTCCGAGGAGCCGAGCGCACAGCACCCGGCCCCAGCAATGTGCAAGATTCTGCGGCTCTGTGTCACTAGATGACGGCTCCCCGGGTCCTGTATCCCAAGAAGCGGAGCTCACAGTGACGGCTCCCGGGTCCTGTATCCCGAGGAGCGGAGCTCACAGTGACGGCTCACCGGGTGCTATATCCCGAGGAGCGGAGCTCACAGTGACGGCTCCCCTGGTGCTGTATCCCGAGGAGCGGAGCTCACAGTGACGGCTCCCGGGTCCTGTATCCCGATGAGCGGAGCGCACAGTGACGGCTCCCGGGTCCTGTATCCCGAGGAGCGGAGCGCACGGCACCCGGCCCAGCAATGCGCATCATACTGCGGCTCTGTGTCACTAGGTGATGGCTCCCCAGGTCCTGTATCCCGAGGAGCGGAGCTCACAGTGACGGCTCCCTGGGTCCTGTATCCCGAGGAGCGGAGCTCACAGCACCCGGCCCAGCAATGCGCAGGATTCTGCGGCTCTGTGCCACTAGGTAACGGCTCCCGGGTCCTGTATCCCGAGGAGCGGAGCTCACAGTGACGGCTCCCTGGGTCCTGTATCCCGAGGAGCGGAGCGCACAGCACCCGGCCCAGCAATGCGCAGGATTCTGCGGCTCTGTGTTACTAGGTGATGGCTCCCCAGGTCCTGTATCCAGAGGAGCGGAGCACAGTGACGGCTCCCGGGGTCCTGTATCCCGAGGAGCGGAGCACAGTGACGGCTCCCGGTCCTGTATCCAGAGGAGCGGAGCACAGTGACGGCTCCCGGTCCTGTATCCCGAGGAGCGGAGCGCACAGCACCCGGCCCCAGCAATGTGCAGGATACTGCGGCTCTGTGTCACTAGGTGACGGCTCCCCGGGTCCTGCATCCCGAGGAGCGGAGCTCACAGTGACGGCTCCCCGGTCCTGTATCCCGAGGAGCGGAGCTCACAGTGACGGCTCCCGGTCCTGTATCCAGAGGAGCGGAGCTCACAGTGACGGCTCCCCGGGTCCTGTATCCCAAGGAGCGGAGCTCACAGTGACGGCTCCCGGGTCCTGTATCCCGAGGAGCGGAGCTCACAGTGACGGCTCCCGGGTCCTGTATCCAGAGGAGCGGAGCACAGTGACGGCTCCCGGGTCCTGTATCCCGAGGAGCGGAGCGCACAGCACCCGGCCCAGCAATGCACAGGATACTGCGGCTCTGTGTCACTAGGTGACGGCTCCCCGTGTCCTGTATCCCGAGGAGCGGAGCTCACAGTGACGGCTCCCCGGGTCCTGTATCCCGAGGAGCGAAGCACACAGCACCCGGCCCAGCAATGTGCAGGATACTGCGGCTCTGTGTCACTAGGTGACGGCTCCCCGGGTCCTGTATCCCGAGGAGCGGAGCTCACAGTGAGGACTCCCCGGGTCCTGTATCCCGAGGAGCGGAGCGCACAGTGACGGCTCCCGGTCCTGTATCCCGAGGAGCGGAGCACACAGCACCCGGCCCAGCAATGCGCAGGATACTGCGGCTCTGTGCACTCTGTGCGCCAACGCATCTTGAAACGGGATCTCCTGGCATCTCCTGCGATTGGCACCTCCCACAACCAATCACCACCTACAGTTGTCGTGATGCAGCCAATCAGAATGCCCCGTGGGCGGTACGAGCCTGTAAAGAGCCGGGCTAGGCTGCACCGTGGTCCTGGCTGCCCTGTTCTTGCTGCTGGTAGCGCTGAGAGCCCGGAGAGGGGCTGGGATGGAGAGATGGGACGCGGCCAGGAGCGAGGCATGAACAGGGCATCGGCGGGGAATGTCTGCAGCGCCCCGGGGCTCGGCAGGGACAGCACCGACCAGATATGATGATGCTCCGGACTGGTGCTCTGCAGTACTATGATTTGCTATGTGCTCACTTTGATAGCAATTGTAATCTGCGCCGGAGGACTCACTGTTCAAGGTGAGTGGAAAGTGTTTAATACCTGAGCGACATCAGCACCCAGGAGTGCAGCCCTTCCACATCCCACAGCAATGGCAGCTGGCAATATGTCAGGGCAGCAGGGATACATATTGTTCTATGCACTGCTGGGAAACCCTTACTGCTTACATCTAACATACATCAGGGGAACAGTTGTCAATCACAAGTGGGCTTAGAAATCTCATGTAATAAGAGGTTGGCATTAATGGTGTTCAGTGGTGACACCAAACTTACCTCAGTCAGATGTGTCCTCTTGACAGATCAGTGTAAGCATCTAATCTGTGGGCTTGTAGACAAGACCCTGTCACCTGTATAGACTCTGCTGTGAGAGCACATGAGGTCATGATGCATTGCACTTTATCTTGTGGTTAATGTGTCACATCCAGATTGGTAAGTGATTTGCTAGAACTGTCTCATGCGGTGTCCAGGATGCTTCTGTATCTGTCACTCTCTTATTTAAGAGGTTAATGTCCGTCTTATTAAAGGAGACATCACTTTGGACCATTAGATTAGAGATAAGACATTATGGACCTGATTGCAGTGAGGTAACTTTCAGTGACTACCAGCAAAGTGTGGGTGAGGGAACTGATGATCAAGATGAAGAAGGATTAACCATCTATGAGTTCAGGGGTAAGATCAGAAGAGAAAAGGTCATTATCAGCGACTGCTGCAAAGTGACAATAAGGTCATTGTCCGGGCAACTAAGGCAGCTAAGACTTTCCCTCCCAATGAGAGAAGGTCATTGACCAGACGAGGTCAGGGAAGGTCCGGGGATGCTGTGTATAGTCACTGTTCACAATCAAACAGAAACGTTATTCATTGTATCCTGTTCTGATGAATAATAAGCAAATGTCAGAAGTCATTTTAAAGTGAAATATAGAAGCACCAGAAGGATGAAAGAGGTGTCATTCAAGCTGGTCTCAGAGTCTAGGAGAGCACCGTGAGGAAGAGCTGCTAGGAATGATGTAATGTGTACTTTGCAGCGCATTCATTTTCATTCGCATAAGTATGAATTCAATGCTGTATGTGTTGATTTAGGAGAGGCTGTGGGAGATAGTTTAAAGTCTATTTTAACCCTTGATGAAGCTTCTTCTGGTTTGAGGTCAATCTTGGAGGTCCTGTTTTAGTAGGAGAGATTTTTCTTGTCCTTTTTGAACTGTAAATCAGATCAGTAGTGTAAGTGTGAGGCACAGTAATGTGTCATTGCCCTCTCCATCAACCCACCAACCTAACCATTAATTGGAGAGGCTTCAGAAACCTGCAAGATGTCCATAGCAGGAGACAAATGTCACTTAGCCAGAGAAAGTTGTCACTGACTGGCCTTTAGTGATGGAGAAAGCGCCACCTTCCTTGTGACTAGGCTTATTGGATGTCCTTGAGCACAGCTTTAACCCTACCTTTACCAGGGATTCCCAACATGCAGTAGCGTTATGATGGCTCCTTGTAGATTGGTTGCTGTGCTGCAGAAAGGGGTTAATTAGAAGCAGGACGAGACTTGCACGCTGATTTACAGGCTGCAGTCCTCTGGCTGTTGATCGATGACAGCTTGAAGTTTTCATCAGTAATTGCAGAAATGAGTCCTGATCTGTGGGATTCCTATGCATTATCCTGCTAGTAAAATATAACTACCGAGATGCAGGCCCTGTAGGATGCACATAATCTTCAGGGGTAAGACAACTATTTTTAGACAAGAATCATTACTGTGAACCTTAGGGAAATATAAATGGCTGCATCTTGTTTAACGGTGGGAACTGTGGAATCAGTGTTGAATCTGTTATAAAATGTACCTATAAAACTAGAATTTTGATTAGTCTTTTGACTGTTGTTGCTCCTTGTAACCCCTCTTATGATGGATAATGCAGTGACTTTTTACACCCCAGAGGGTTCCATGTTCAGCTGACAACCCTGATGTGTGAAGACGTGGGTGAGGAAGGGAGGGGTAGTAAGCAGTATGGAGGGATATAATGTTATTTTATTCTTCTGTTATACCACCAAGTATCAAGTATATCCCAGATTTTCTGTGAATGACTGAAACTTACTATTTCTAAAATTTGACAGGGTGATGACAAGTGAGTGAAAATCAGTCTTCCAGAGCACAATGTCTGAACCTTCTGTGCTTGTACACCAGAGAGATGTTACCTGAGCAATTAACCTAATTTCAATATGACATTCAGCCTTAAGCCGTTTATATGAGAACTTTCAATAGTCCATCTGTTGAACTACAACTCCCAGAGGTCTGATCCATACATGGTGTATGATGAGTTCATATGTGACACACATCTTATATGGTCTCACACACATAGGGACAGTATAACACATGCTTATGGGAACTAGTGTTACTTTTCATGTCAACCTTGTCTCAGCTACACTGAACATTCGCTAGTAATCTCATCAGCCAGTCGTACCGCTAAATAGTCTAGTTCTGAATTACTTGGGGGTTTAATTGCTTCTGCTGGTGTCTCTCTAAGTCTCCTGTCACATGACCATCCTGGAAGCCACAGGTCACTTATTTTTCACTATACTCTGTTTGACTAGATATTCCTTCTTTCACCAATATGTCAGGTGTATTAATCATATGGGGTCTGACAGGGACTCTGTGAGTCCATTCTGCAAATGTAGATTGGATGACCATTGTTCTAATCTTAGATGTGGCTACTTATCACAGCATGACATCCACACATGTTTCTGGTGAAAGTCTATAGTGCAGGATTCCATTATAATGTTCCTGGATCAATGTGTCTGAGCTTACCAGATGTGCTCAGGTGTTGCTTAAGAGGGGTGGTGGGGTTGTGGCAAAAAATTTCCATTGGGTAAATGTTCATAGACAAAGCCCAGCTGGGGTCAAAACCAGTTTTCATTCCTCATATTAGGTTCTTTAATGATCAGTCAGTGAATTAATTATAGTCACTGGATTCACTGATTGGTTTATTAGTGCAAGAAAATCTTTTACCCTCTTCATCAGCCTTGATCAAACTACAGATGCAGTCAGTAGATATTTGTGGGATAACTAAGCAGTATGAATTTGTTCTTGCAGATCATATATAAAATGTTAATTCATATGCTTATGGCTATAGCTACTTTATTGTATTTATTTGTAGTTTAATATAATGCCTTTTTTCTAGATGGTATTGTTACATGTTCAAAAAAGGTTTTTTGTTTTTTTAAAGTATAGAAGTCAGGATGCTGGAAACTGACAATTGATTGTGATGGATGTTGCGTTAGTGTAAGAAGCAGCTTAAGTATCTTCTTCAACTTCCATATCGCCTGGGCAATATCCTGATTTATGGGCTGCTGCAAGAACTAAATCCATTCTCCTATATCAACCATTCACTAAAAAATAGAATGTTTTATATCTTTGTTACTCTGCAATCATCACAAGATGTGTGAGGAGAGGACAGTGTTCAGCATTGTTTTCCACACCAACTCAAATGATCCCGGCATTTACTAGACTCACAATTACTTTATACTTAAAAATAAATTCATTTTAATCTAGTTATTTATAGTTTGTGAGGGTGTTTTCACTGGCGTTTGTAATTATCCTGTTATGAATAGTATGCGAAAATGACACCCCTAGTGTAATGATTGTGTGTTTATTTATTTCATGGCATAAAAGTTAGATTTTGTCTGATTCTTTTTTCAGTTTTGTGTGGTTTTTTTTTGGTTGGAAGAAGCTTCGGATTTTCAATAGTTTGGGATTAATTCCCACAGATGGATTCCCTGAGGGTTCTCCGATGTTAACTCTTGAATATCTGTGTAAAGTTTGCTATTAGTTGAGGTTATTTCCTGTCGCATAGTGTACAGGCATTGTCACATTGAGCACCACAATACATTGTATGTAGCACGGTGGCTCGGTGGTTAGCACTTCTGCCTCACAGCACTGGGGTCATGAGTTTAATTCCTGTTCATGGCCTTATCTGTGAGGAGTTTGTATTTCCCCCCCTGTGTTTGCGTGGGTTTCCTCCCACACTCCAAAAACATACTGGTAGGTTCATTGATGGCTAACAAATTTACCCTAGTCCAGTGGTTCCCAAACTTTTTCAGTTCGCGGCACCCTTAGAGTCTCCAAATTTTTTCAAGGCACCCCTCCAAAATAATTACTGAGCAGTCCTGTTTTAGAAGTAGTTGGGTCAAAAAATTGTAATAAGTATTTAGGTCACGACAGAAATACTTATTTAGTTGTATGCAAAAATGCCCCTCTGCATCCAGGCACACTGCCCCCTCTGCATCCAGACACACTGCCCCCTCTGCATCCAGGCACACTGCCCCCTCTGCATCCAGACACACTGCCCCCTCTGCATCCAGGCACACTGCCCCCTCTGCATCCAGGCACACTGCCCCCTCTGCATCCAGACACACTGCCCTCTCTCACGTTGCTCCCTCTGCCCTCTGTCACGCTGTCCCCTCCTCTGCCCTCTGTCACGCTGTCCCCTCCTCTGCCCTCTGTCACGCTGTCCCCTCCTCTGCCCTCTCTCATGCTGTCCCCTCCTCTGCCCTCTCTCATGCTGTCCCCTCCTCTGCCCTCTGTCACGCTGTCCCCCTCCTCTGCCCTCTGTCACGCTATCCCCCTCCTCTGCCCTCTGTCACGCTGTCCCCTCCTCAGCCCTCTGTCACGCTGTCCCCTCCTCTGCCCTCTGTCACGCTGTCCCCCTCCTCTGCCCTCTGTCACGCTGTCCCCCTCCTCTGCCCTCTCTCACGCTGTCCCCCTCCTCTGCCCTCTCTCACGCTGTCCCCCTCCTCTGCCCTCTCTCACGCTGTCCCCCTCCTCTGCCCTCTCTCACGCTGTCCCCCTCCTCTGCCCTCTCTCACGCTGTCCCCCTCCTCCGCCCTCTCTCACGCTGTCCCCCTCCTCCGCCCTCTGTCCCCCTCCTCCGCCCTCTGTCCCCCTCCTCCGCCCTCTGTCCCCCTCCTCCACCCTCTGTCCCCCTCCTCCGCCCCCCTCCTCCGCCCTCTGGCACCCCTGGGAGCCGCGGCGCACAGTTTAGGAACCGCCGCCCTAGTCTGTGTGTCCTTCTGTGTGTGTATATTAGGGAATTTAGACTGTAAGCCCCAATGGGGCAGGGACTGATGTGAGCGAGTTCTCTGTACAGCGCTGCGGACTTAGTGGCGCTATATAAATAAATGGTGATGATGATGTAGCCTGGTGGCTTCCATACTATTTGTTACACTTGTTGCCACCTCTGAATGGAGTCGTGTATTTTGAGAATGATCTTATCAGTTCATTAGAAATCAGTGACAGCACAAAGTGCCTCATGCATGTCACTGATCCATATCAGATTGATAGACACAGTTGCACTGTTACTGTTTCATTGAGTATTAGATATGGCTGCCTCAGTGTGTTGGTATTACATATGCTATAAGTGTATGGAGGACATCTCTGCATTTATGTGAGTCCCCTTTTCTCTGATAAATGGGACAACAAGCAGACAAATTCATGCACAATTTTCCTTACAAAAAAATGCAGCTTTTTACGTTGACAAATAATTTCAAGTTTGAATCTCTAGACCAGTGATGGGCAAACTACGGCCCGCGGGCCAGATCCGGCCCACTTAGAAGTTCTATCCAGCCCAAGAAACTGCTGCGAATAATTATATCGCAGCACTTCACTATGTAGTTTCCTCCTCTTTTTTTCACGAACACTGCGCACGCGCGGACCGTCTCTACCAGGCGCTTCAGCAAACCTACAAGGGCACCTAGCGAACAGCACCTTTCCCATACATCCGGATAAGCGGACGATTGCAGCCCCCTGCAACCCCACGGTCGCATCGGTATTCACTTCCGCCACGGGCCATCTCTCACACGCATACCACGTGTGCACATCCATCGGGCGCCAGACGCAGGACTGTCACCATCCATGGTAGTTACATGCGATTGTACTACCCTCCAAAGGTAATTGCATAATATCGCTATAACCTATTTCGATATTTGAGTTTGTTAATAAATTCTATTGGATAAATATGCAGAACAGGGGAAGCGCACTATGGATATGTATAGGTGAAAGCAGCGGAATATCAGGATAGTCCAACCTGAGATAGTACAATAATATATTAATATTCTGCGCTAAGACCTAAGTGTTGAATCAATAATGTAATGTCCTGCTATGGAGATAATGATCTTTATAAACTGATATTAGCCAATACAGTTAGTGAAATACAAAACATTTGAACATTAGGCAATATTGTAATTATACATCATGGATACATCATGTCATGGAGCTAAAGTACATTGTGGTTAACATGGTGCCATGCTTCACTGATGCTGGGGGATGATTTCAATCGATGAGGGATTGATCATTAGTGGAGCGGAGATAAAATGTCCAGAAATAAAATAGTGTCCAAAGATAAAATCAGATAGATTAAAATGAACTAAAGGGGAGGAGAGAAAAAAGTGATAATCGCACTTGTAACCAATCTCAATTAGTCCAGCATGAGAAAACAATGTCCAGAGAAGGGGGAAAAAAAGGAAAAGAAGGGGAGGTTGTGTTACTTGCGCTTGAAACAATCCAGGATATAACAATGGTCCTTAAGATGTCCAATACAGTACGTGTGAGGTCCAGATGGTAGATGGTTAATCCTCGCGATAGATGTGGAGTGCCGGATATACGGGTGAATGGCACCATGTTAACCACAATGTACTTTAGCTCCATGACATGATGTATCCATGATGTATAATTACAATATTGCCTAATGTTCAAATGTTTTGTATTTCACTAACTGTATTGGCTAATATCAGTTTATAAAGATCATTATCTCCATAGCAGGACATTACATTATTGATTCAATACTTAGGTCTTAGCGCAGAATATTAATATATTATAATAAATTCTATTGGCCCGCCATAAAGTTTTTCTTTTTTATTCGGCCCGCTCCTGAAAAAGTTTGCGCAACACTGCTCTAGACTATCACGTGTCATTCTTCATATTTTAGAGGCCATTAAGACATGTTGAGGAAGAGTGTAAAGCAACCAGCGTTTGCTCAGATAATTGATAGCTGGTAAACTTAATATTATCGACTGATGCCGTCTAGCACCATTCAGGGCGTTAAACTGCCCGTGCATGCTCACTTCAGGTTAGTCGTGTCGGTAATTGTTTAGTTGAAAATAGATAATTTGACTGACTGAAATCTGAACAAAATCAATTGGATTTTTGAGCAAGGTTGGAGGAGAATTGACATTATTTATGTGGATTATAGGCAGACTATCCTGCAGGAAACTTATGTATATCATTCCTTCTGCCAAGCATAAATTACTGGTTTTCCAAATACTGTAGGTATCTGATATGGGCACTAACAGGGGCAGACCTATAGCAGTTACTGTGTATGTGATGATTATGGGAACGAGAGGTCTAGGGGTCGAGCAATGCCCATTCTTGTCAGAAGAGCCGAGTGGAGACCTGCACAAAGGAATGGGAAAGCATCTGTGCCGCCTAACCCCCCCCCCAAAAAAAAATAATTTTCTGCTAGGGTTCGTATCGATCGCATCTTACACCTCTGGCCACAAAGCAAGGCACTCAGTAGTCAGGCTGAATGACCAGACCTGCCCTACGCTGTCTCCCCATGCGGACGCTGCCTCCCCATGCGGACGCTGCCTCCCCATGCGGACGCTGCCTCCCCATGCGGACGCTGTCTCCCGGCGCTGATTCTATTTCCCTAAACTGTTTTCCTACACTTTTTCCCTGCTTTAATGTTGTTTCCCTACACTGTTTTCTTACACTGACACAGTTTCCCTATGCTGATGCTGTTTCCTTACACTGTTTCCCTACACTAATGCTATTTTCCTCAGCTGACGCTTTTCCCCTACACTGTTTCCCTACTATGACGCTATTTCCCTCTGCTGACGCTGTTTCTCTACAATGTTTCCCTGCGCTGACGGTGTTTCCCTGCGCTGACGGTGTTTCCCTGCGCTGACGGTGTTTCCCTGCACTGACGGTGTTTCCCTACGCTGACGGTGTTTCTCTACAATGTTTCCCTACGCTGACGGTGTTTCCCTACGCTGACGGTGTTTCCCTACGCTGTTGCTGTTTCCCTACACTGACACCGACACTGTTTACCTACCCTGTTTTCCTACGCTGATTCAGTTTCCCTATGTTGCCGCTGTTTCCCTACACTGTTGCCCTATGATGTCGCTGTTTCCCTACATTGTTTCCCTAAGCAAACGCTAAAAGTTCTGGGTCACAGGCTAACAGGCAAAGTCCAGGGTTCAAGCAAAGGTCACAATGGAAGATCAGGCAGACAGGAATCCAATAGCAGGTCAGCAACAGCACAGGACTGGAAACGCTACAATCGGCAGGGAGGTCCAGTCCTCGCTGCCTTAAATACCTAGAGCAGCCAATGTGAACCAAGCAGCTCAGCCTAACTTAATCAGCCACAGGAGGCTGATAATAAATTATTTACTAACACGCACAAGCCCAGATAATTTCCCCACCGGGGTGCGGCGTTTAACAGCGCGGCGTATGGCCGTTGCTTTCTAAATGGTCGGACTGGAAACTGGAAGTGACCTTGATGTCCGGGACGCCGGGCCCAGAGGAGAGCGAGCCGCGGTGGCCATGGACACCGCCGTGGCTCGTAACACGCTGATACAGTTTCCCTATAATGTTTCTCTGAGTTGTTGCTGTTTCCCCTAACTGTTTCCTCACTCTGACGCGGTTTCCCTACACTGAGGCTGATTTCTTACAATGTTTCGTACGTGTCTGCATTGCAAATGTACATTAAGTGGATCATGTGATGTTGGCCGCAAATTGCGTTTTCGGCATATAATGAAATTCGGTTTTACTTCTCGGCATGCGCACAAAGCTCTTGTGTCGGGGCTAGAGCTGCCTGCGCGTTTTGCAGAAGTAAAAAAGTGTACTATGCTCTGGAAACGTAACTGGCACCCATGTCCGCATTACCCCTAAATGCCGAATGTCTTCATTGCTCTCATTCTTTTGGAATTCTTTTTAATGCTTAGGAGTTTTTTTTCCATTTGAATCAAGAAGCGTAATCTTCATACAGCAAGGACTGTGGAGTATTGTGATATTATACGGCTGAGAATATTGTATATTATGTGTCATGAATGGACCTTGCGCTTGTATTGTTAGGAAGAGATGTGGACTCTTATTACAAATACAGGATGTATCTCTAATTAAAATAAATATGTTCATTCTCTGTCCAGAACCCGCTGCATCGGCCCTCTCTCCACAGTGTTTATGGGCAGTTATTTTATATTTCAATTTCCCAGCCCCCTCTCTGCTTAGTCCTGAGTCCCTCTACCACATCTAAATTCCCTGATGGGGGTTTGGGGTTATTTTAGCAGCAGATTATGTCCTGTTACACTGTAACATTGATATCCACATGATCAATGGTGCGTTCTAGGTATTGGATGTCACAGATGTCACTGGTGCCTTTAGTGTAAACGTCTGGAGGTTCCACCCTCTGCCCGTCTGCTTGGGTCTTTTTCCTCTGATTCCAATCTACCAGCTTTCCCTAATTGTTTGATCGCAGTGTATCCGCTGCCTTTTAAACACTATTAAAATGTTCCCTGGCACAGAAGCTCCCAGCAGCCTTCACCTCATTTCACCTTCCATGCAAATGCTGATGCCTCAGAGGCAGAGGATTCCTCTTTATAGTTCCAGGATAAGAGTTGTAACAGTGACAAGTGAAACTGCGTTTTTGCAATGTTCAGAATGTTATACATTTCATAACGAGCAGAAAGTAAGCTCTTTGGAACAGTGAAACTCTGAGTCATTATCCATCTATCATTCTCATAGTAATGATGACAAATTATTTAACAATGATTGATGGACTCACTCTTGGGTTATCTTTGGCAATTGCCGACATTTGTTTAATGCATGAGACAAGAGGTCTCTGAGAAGCAGGATGATGTTCCTGATGCATGGAGAGTCAGAGTAGCCGGATTTGTTATGGTGAAATTATAAAAATCACTGGTGAAACATGCAAAATATCACGTCCAAATGTAGAATAAGAAGAATATTTTGCTCATGTCTGCCATTGGCATTATGTAGGCTGAGGTCATACAGGTCAAATAAATGTCATTGTAAATTAATTATCAAAGTTTTTTTTTTAAAAAAAGATTAAACTTTCTATATTTTTTTTTTTTTTATGCATAAACCAATTATTAAGTCTTATGCTCCCCTTTCACACTCCATCCAACTTACTAATGTTTATTGGCAAACTGCAAAATCTGCAGAACTGCAATACTACCTTTTGCGCAAATGCTTTAACTTATCCACCAAATGCATTTGAAGGTGAACACACTTTACTGTCTTTGAAAGCACCCCCGTACAAGCAATCTGTGTGCAGAGAAAGCGCCCCCGTACAAGCAGTCTGTGCGCAGAGAAAGCACCCCCGTACAAGCAGTCTGTGCATAGAGAAAGCGCCCCCATACAAGCAGTCTGTGCATAGAGAAAGCGCCCCCGTACAAGCAGTCTGTGCGCAGAGAAAGCACCCCCGTACAAGCAGTCTGTGCATAGAGAAAGCACCCCCGTACAAGCAATCTGTGTGCAGAGAAAGCGCCCCCGTACAAGCAGTCTGTGCATAGAGAAAGCACCCCCGTACAAGCAGTCTGTGCGCAGAGAAAGCGCCCCCGTACAAGCAGTCTGTGCATAGAGAAAGCACCCCCGTACAAGCAGTCTGTGCGCAGAGAAAGCACCCCCGTACAAGCAGTCTGTGCGCAGAGAAAGCACCCCCGTACAAGCAGTCTGTGCGCAGAGAAAGTGCCCCTGTACAAGCAGTCTGTGCATAGAGAAAGTGCCCCCGTACAAGCAGTCTGTGCATAGAGAAAGTGCCCCCGTACAAGCAGTCTGTGTGCAGAGAAAGTGCCCCCGTACAAGCAGTCTGTGCACAGAGAAAGCACCCCCATACAAGTAGTCAGTGCATAGAGAAAGCACCCCTGTACAAGCAGACTGTGCATAGAGAAAGCACCCCCTGTACAAGCAGTCTGTGTGCAGAGAAAGCACCCCCGTACAAGCAACCTGTGTGCAGAGAAAGCACCCCCGTACAAGCAACCTGTGCATAGAGAAAGCACCCCCGTACAAGCAGTCTGTGCGCAGAGAAAGCACCCCGTACAAGCAGACTGTGCATAGAGAAAGCACCCCCTGTACAAGCAGTCTGTGCGCAGAGAAAGCACCCCCGTACAAGCAGTCTGTGCATAGAGAAAGCGCCCCCATACAAGCAGTCTGTGCATAGAGAAAGCGCCCCCGTACAAGCAGTCTGTGCGCAGAGAAAGCACCCCCGTACAAGCAGTCTGTGCATAGAGAAAGCACCCCCGTACAAGCAATCTGTGTGCAGAGAAAGCGCCCCCGTACAAGCAGTCTGTGCATAGAGAAAGCACCCCCGTACAAGCAGTCTGTGCGCAGAGAAAGCGCCCCCGTACAAGCAGTCTGTGCATAGAGAAAGCACCCCCGTACAAGCAGTCTGTGCGCAGAGAAAGCACCCCCGTACAAGCAGTCTGTGCGCAGAGAAAGTGCCCCTGTACAAGCAGTCTGTGCATAGAGAAAGTGCCCCCGTACAAGCAGTCTGTGCATAGAGAAAGTGCCCCCGTACAAGCAGTCTGTGCGCAGAGAAAGTGCCCCCGTACAAGCAGTCTGTGCACAGAGAAAGCACCCCCATACAAGTAGTCAGTGCATAGAGAAAGCACCCCTGTACAAGCAGTCTGTGCAAAGAGAAAGCACCCCTGTACAAGCAGACTGTGCATAGAGAAAGCACCCCCTGTACAAGCAGTCTGTGTGCAGAGAAAGCACCCCCGTACAAGCAACCTGTGTGCAGAGAAAGCACCCCCGTACAAGCAACCTGTGCATAGAGAAAGCACCCCCGTACAAGCAGTCTGTGCGCAGAGAAAGCACTCCGTACAAGCAGACTGTGCATAGAGAAAGCACCCCCTGTACAAGCAGTCTGTGCGCAGAGAAAGCACCCCCGTACAAGCAGTCTGTGCGCAGAGAAAGCACCCCCGTACAAGCAGTCTGTGCGCAGAGAAAGTGCCCCTGTACAAGCAGTCTGTGCATAGAGAAAGTGCCCCCGTACAAGCAGTCTGTGCATAGAGAAAGTGCCCCCGTACAAGCAGTCTGTGCGCAGAGAAAGTGCCCCCGTACAAGCAGTCTGTGCACAGAGAAAGCACCCCCATACAAGTAGTCAGTGCATAGAGAAAGCACCCCTGTACAAGCAGTCTGTGCAAAGAGAAAGCACCCCTGTACAAGCAGTCTGTGCAAAGAGAAAGCACCCCTGTACAAGCAGACTGTGCATAGAGAAAGCACCCCCTGTACAAGCAGTCTGTGCATAGAGAAAGCACCCCGTACAAGCAGTCTGTGCATAGAGAAAGCACCCCGTACAAGCAGTCTGTGCATAGAGAAAGCACCCCCGTACAAGCAGTCTGTGCGCAGAGAAAGTGCCCCCGTACAAGCAACCTGTGTGCAGAGAAAGCACCCCCGTACAAGCAGACTGTGCATAGAGAAAGCACCCCCGTACAAGCAGTCTGTGCAAAGAGAAAGCACCCCGTACAAGCAGTCTGTGCGCAGAGAAAGCACCCCCGTACAAGCAACCTGTGCATAGAGAAAGCACCCCCGTACAAGCAGTCTGTGCGCAGAGAAAGCACCCCGTACAAGCAGACTGTGCATAGAGAAAGCACCCCCTGTACAAGCAGTCTGTGTGCAGAGAAAGCACCCCCGTACAAGCAGACTGTGCATAGAGAAAGCACCCCCCCGTACAAGCAGTCTGAGCGTAGAGAAACACCCCTGGAAAAAACAAGTGAAAGTGCATCCCATTTTATGTATTTAAAACCTGATCTTCAGGGCCACAAGGGCGGCGCAGGATTCCTTAAAATGAAATCTCATATTCAGTGCCAAATACGCAAGAAACACCCAACTCCCCCGCTAAAGTACAATCTCTTTCTTTGGTCAAAATATATCTCGGAATGCGCCTTCCCATTTACTAGAAACCGAAGTGTGCAAAAAGCTTATTTTGCAAAGTGTAGGCTAATGCCTGGTGTCCACTATCTCTAAGGGTGTCTGCAATTCAAGTCCTTTCTCTAGGAGAGAAATGTCCTGTGGCCCCTCGCTAAACAAGAAACGCCACCTTAATAATCAGAAAGTCTCAGACTGGAGATTAGGCCACACACACGGTAACTACCAACCAGGCTTAGCTAGTAGGTAATCATATCTCTGTAAGTTGTTAATGTTATTGTATTGCTATTATTTTTATGTTGTTCTGTGTATATCTCCGCAAATTAACTACACATTTACATTTGTACCTAATTCATTGCTTGAGTGATTTGTACCCATGTGGGGCACCCCAGACACGTGTCTCCGCAGAACGTATTTAATATTGTCCTGTATCACTCATCAAACAAGACTTAAATATAGTATTTGTCTGTTACTTGGAGCAGAGTCTTTACTGAGCAGAGTATATGTCTGTTACTAGGAGCAGAGTCTTTCCTGAGCTGAGTATATGTCTGTTACTAGGAGCAGAGTCTTTCCTGAGCTGAGTATATGTCTGTTACTAGGAGCAGAGTCTTTGCTGAGCTGAGTATATGTCTGTTACTAGGAGCAGAGTCTTTACTGAGCAGAGTATATGTCTGTTACTAGGAGCAGAGTCTTTCCTGAGCTGGGTATATGTCTGTTACTAGGAGCAGAGTCTTTCCTGAGCTGGGTATATGTCTGTTACTAGGAGCAGAGTCTTTCCTGAGCTGGGTATATGTCTGTTACTAGGAGCAGAGTCTTTCCTGAGCTGAGTATATGTCTGTTACTTGGAGCAGAGTCTTTACTGAGCAGAGTATATGTCTGTTACTAGGAGCAGAGTCTTTACTGAGCAGAGTATATGTCTGTTACTAGGAGCAGAGTCTTTACTGAGCAGAGTATATGTCTGTTACTAGGAGCAGAGTCTTTATTGAGCAGAGTATATGTCTGTTACTAGGAGCAGAGTCTTTACTGAGCAGAGTATATGTCTGTTACTAGGAGCAGAGTCTTTACTGAGCAGAGTATATGTCTGTTACTAGGAGCAGAGTCTTTACTGAGCAGAGTATATGTCTGTTACTTGGAGCAGAGTCTTTACTGAGCAGAGTATATGTCTGTTACTTGGAGCAGAGTCTTTACTGAGCAGAGTATATGTCTGTTACTAGGAGCAGAGTCTTTCCTGAGCGGAGTATATGTCTGTTACTAGGAGCAGAGTCTTTCCTGAGCTGAGTATATGTCTGTTACTAGGAGCAGAGTCTTTCCTGAGCTGAGTATATGTCTGTTACTAGGAGCAGAGCCTTTGCTGAGCTGGGTATATGTCTGTTACTAGGAGCAGAGCCTTTGCTGAGCAGAGTATATGTCTGTTACTAGGAGCAGAGTCTTTGCTGAGTGTCATATGGTCCGTCATATTATTGGAGGAGGGGTAAGAGGGGTGTGGTCTGTCATATTATTGGAGGAGGGGTAAGAGGGGTTTGGTCTGTCTTATCATTGGAGTAGGGGTAAGAGGGGTGTGGTCCGTCATATTATTGGGAGGGCGGCGGTGGTGATCCATAGCCCCTCCCCCTCCCCGTGGATCTATCTCAAGCTGTGCGGCGGCGGTGGAAGGTATGCTCAGTGGTCGCTGCACAGGTTTAAAATACAATAGTAAATGCATTTTACTTCTGTGGCACCCACCAGAGCCCGGTGCCCTAGGCAACTGCCTAACGTTGCCTAATGGGAGCGCTGGGCCTGGATCCAGACCACCTCTCCTCTGCTATTTATTTTCATAGGTATATTTGTGGTGTGCATGGGCTGAGCAGTACTAATGGAGGACTAATGACTTATAGAGATGTTTGGTAGCTGGGTACACTGGTTGCAGGTTGTTATAATATTACATTGTCTAATTGTATATTGTGGTATGAAATGAGCAGCAACATAACTAAACATCTGTGGGCCATATAGGAAAATGTGCATAAAGCAGATCATCTCCTGTGGCTTACTGAAGATCCCTCTGTGGCTTACTGAAGATCCCTCTATAGCTGCTGTTATAGTAACCAATAGGAATCAACCTACACTGTTAACCAATCACATTATTTCTTTTGGTTACTGTAACAGCAGCCACGGCCTGATCACTAGAGGAAGCTTCAGTAAGCTGGAAGAGATGAGCCGCACTGCTGTATCATGCAGGTTTGTGAGGGGAAGTGGCCCTCGCCACCACCCCCAGCTGCGGGCACCACCTGCCATTATTATGCCCCTGGAAATAATTGTGTGAATAGCTTTATAGTATTTCTAGATGTGTTTAGTTAACAGCTGATCCTTTCAATATTAACCAAGGATTTATATGTTTTTCGAATGGTTGTTTGGTTGGAGAATAATATATGATTTTCCGAGAGCATCAAATGGAGTGATAATAATAATAATCATATTTCCTACCACTGGCCATACTCATTCGACTGCGAGGGACCCTGTAATATCGAGTTTCCTAGCTGACGGTTCCTATTACAGATGGAGCAGAGTTAGTTTAAATCAATGACATGATCAGATGCCTGTCGGAGGCATGTTGACTGCGCCATTTACCTCTAGCAGAGCCGTGCTAAGATAGTCATACAGGTAAGGTGGCAGGTGCACCAATCACTCAGTGTACAGGCCCTGGCTTTGTGCCATCGATTCAAAACAATCATCCTCCATCTGTATTTTTGATACTACCGTAATAAATATGAATATACAGCAAAGGAATATTTCCCGCCCATGCCCATATATTTAGCCATTTATGAAAAGGTTGATTCTACTTATAACTAGGGTTACGTTTACATTTAAAGTGACCCTGTTGAGTAAAGGTATCAGAGGCAGCCATCAATATACATGGGAATACCGGGGTATATTGTCATTGTATATTGTAGTACAGACGGGGAAGAGTGAACTTGCTATTTGTCAGTAGCGATGTGTGAATCCACAAACACTAATACTTGAAATCTATAACCTATAGGATGTATTTAACTATCTGCTGTATCAGCCACTGCACCGTTTCACTATATGATTGTTCCCCAAACTCATCAAGTAAATAAAATATGTTTTTAGTAAGCGTGGAGGATTTTTATATCTATCTTGTTTTGTAGTCATAGTAAACAACCTGGACGAGATGGGTGTTTGGCAGATATTATAGAGACACCCACCCACATTTTCACCCACTCACACACATGTATTGATACAAAACATCTTGAAACTTCTTACTAACAGTCTATCACTTTCCATCACAGGGCCAAGAATCGAGTGAGAAATTATTCTGATCATTAAGTCAGTGTTTTGACAATGTTATAGTTTTAAAGGGGAAATATGCTAATGAACACATGTAAAGCTTAATTGCATTAAAAGTCTCATTTTATGCTACCAATCTTTTACATGGGATAGAATTCTACTTCTAATATTTGTAAATTATTGAGAAAAATGTAGGTTGCCTAGTTACTTATTGATTGCGATAATAGGCAATGACGATACAAGTACAGCCAATTACAATACGGCACAGTGAGCGTATAAAAGAGTTAAAGGGCTCTCAACTTGTTTCTGTAAGAAACTAATGTCTGTGTTCTGTACAACATATTACCCAGAGGCTGCGGCATGGAAGGACGCTCCATATGTAATCTTCATATAAAGGTTCTCTACTCCTTTATCACCAAATACCCGCTTGTTACATTTAGTTAGATTTGAGATTAAATGACTTCATTGTAATGGTATCCAAGTGAGTTTTATAATTTCTTTTTTCCTGCTGGACATAGTCTTCTGTTATTAAACCTTTTGGAGCAAATGGTTTGGAGACATTGAGAGAGGTAGTTTCTGAGCCAATGTGTTTGACAGGGGCTCTCAGCCCCACATTGATCACAGAGAGCAGGATAGTGGTGGTGCCACCAACTTTTATTCTTTAACAGACTGTTGGTGCAGTGTCATCATACAGTATATATGATATAATTATTATATTATAATTATATGTTTACAGTGGCATCTCCTAGAGTTCTGGGTTCCACCAACCCATTTCTGACACCATTCAGGGGAAGGGCCCTATTGTTTCCCCTTCTCCTACAGAATCCTTTTCAAACTCCTCCCCACCACTTACAAGGCTCTCTCCAACTCTACTGCCCCTTATATCTGTAACCTCCTCTCCATTCACACTCCCGCCCGCTCCCTGCGCTCGGCCAATGACCGTCGCCTCTCCTCCACTCTGATCACCTCTTCCCACTCCAGAATCCAAGACTTTTCCAGTGCAGCCCCCTTTCTCTGGAATCACCTCCTTCGTTTCATCCATCTCTCACCCAAACTGTGCTCCTTCAAACGTGCACTCAAAACTCACCTCTTCCTCAAAGCCTACCAACCATCTACTTAACCCCCATCTCCTTCCTTTAGCTCGTCCTCCCTTCTCTCCTCTTGCCTCAACTGGCTCCTCTTGTGCCTGGTCTGTTTACCCTCCCTTAGGATGTGAGCTCGTATGAGCAGGGCCCTCTCCCTCCTGTCTCCTTACCTGTTCTTCCGCTCCGTCTTTACTGCATATGACTAGCCGGAGTTTCTGAAGTATGTTCTGTATGGTTTCACCCTGTATAGTCTACTGTTAGTACTGTGTGCAGCGCTGCGGATACCTTGTGGCGCCTAACAAATAAATGATAATAATAATAATAATAGTCAAGAGAGAGGGTTGCTTATAACCCCCAAAACCTGTCAATCCGTGTAGATTTGGAAACACTGATCTGTGCACCTCCAGTATTTACACCTCCGTGTGTATTAACATTCAGCACAAGAACATTGTGCAATCAGATGAGGGTCAATCAGACCAAATCCATCTTTATTTCCAAATCACAATGTGTACAATCAGTAACTGCTACTACACTGGAGAAATCACAGCAAAACACAAGGGATTGGCAGGGTTTGCACCATGTGATAAAAGAGAGCAGTGTCTGTCTGTACATATGAAGCAGACAGATGAAAAGAATAGGCTTTGAGTGTGGGAATAAATAGTGATTTTTGCAATTGGCCCTCCTAAGCTTACACTCTACAAAAAATATTATATATGGTACAAAAGTCTTTAGATACAGGCACTGATTACAGGACTGTTGGATATTATATTGCTATCGCTCATCTGTGTGTCTGCGTGTGAAAATATTCCAGAAAATATTTGTTTTTGTGCAGTTAATTTGTCATCATTTTTCCCCAAACGTCACAGAAAGACCCCTCAGACCAGCAGGTATTCTGTTGGCCGTACTGTAAATATAATTACTTTTACAAATACAACAGTGGGTTAATATGTGGAACTGTCTAAATCTCACAGCTTGTAAGAATCACAGCTGTATCTAGGCCACGTAATACATTATGCAAATATCAGCAGACACCTTAAATAGTTAGTGCTGTATAGTCACTATTGTTGGGTGTAAAGTGATCATATACATTGGCATTTATAGGGGACAGGGTCCAGTTTTTTAATTGCTTTGTTGCAGGGGTATATTTGTCAGCTATAAAGAGCTTAATGTCGGCTCCTATGTTTCTTGGGAAGTTCTGCTGGATGCTTCGTGTTTACAGGAGATGCCCATCACAAATGTTACCATTCATCTGCTGTATGACTGGCGTTATCCTGTCTCTGGTGCTTCTACAGGGCTTGTGGATGTACATGCTGTACACCTACTGCACCACGGACATAATACATGTGTACTATGTGTGTATCATGTCTGCATCAGGCGTACAGATATGTATACTTAGTCCCCATAGTGTTACCATTCATCTGCTGTATGACTGGTGTTATCCTGTCTCTGGTGCTGCTACAGGGCTTGTGGATATATATGGAAATAAATAAATAATGTGAATAGATGGCCTTGATATAATATTGCTGCGGCACTAATGAATGAAGTACAGCAGTATGGGATCAGCCAATCAGAAGCAGTGATCTAGTACCCGCACCCTGCGTATCAAGGTGTGTCCCCCAATAGGTGGCATGCCACATGCTTGCCCATCCTGTAGGATTGTCACGAGTTAACCCATGTGTTATTCTTTATTGTTGAAGCCTGGTGCCCCCTAAGTCTAAGATACACTGAAACCTAAATAGAGGCACATTTTTTTTGGGAATGTGCTGTACGGAAATGATTATATTTATGCCACATAGTTGTGCACATTACACCATCACCTACACAACTTGAAGTTTATCTCTAGATGTTTATGATTAGATTTATTGGGAGTGATACAAGCTCTTTACACTAATGATTGATTAGATGTTTTCCTGTACGTTCCCTGTGGGCTGCTGTGTTCAGGACCTGGGACAGTTCCTCTGCAGCTGGAGGTAACACTGCAGGAGCACAGAGTCACTGGTCTGTCTGCACCATTGTGTCACCTTCCTCTCTCATCAGATGGGGCTGACAGTGCTCAGGGGTCTCCATAGTGCTGTGTTCAGGACCTGGGACAGTTCCTCTGTAGCTGGAGGTAACACTGCAGGAGCACAGAGTCACTGGTCTGTCTGCACCATTGTGTCACCTTCCTCTCTCATCAGATGGGGCTGACAGTGCTCAGGGGTCTCCATAGTGCTGTGTTCAGGACCTGGGACAGGTTCTCTGCAGCTGGAGGTAACACTGCAGGAGCACAGAGTCACTGGTCTGTCTGCACCATTGTGTCACCTTCCTCTCTCATCAGATGGGGCTGACAGTGCTCAGGGGTCTCCATAGTGCTGTGTTCAGGACCTGGGACAGTTCCTCTGCAGCTGGAGGTAACACTGCATAGATTCACCATTGTGTCACCTTCCTCTCTCATCAGATGGGGCTGACAGTGCTCAGGGGTCTCCATAGTGCTGTGTTCAGGACCTGGGACAGGTTCTCTGCAGCTGGAGGTAACACTGCAGGAGCACAGAGTCACTGGTCTGTCTGCACCATTGTGTCACCTTCCTCTCTCATCAGATGGGGCTGACAGTGCTCAGGGGTCTCCATAGTGCTGTGTTCAGGACCTGGGACAGTTCCTCTGTAGCTGGAGGTAACACTGCAGGAGCACAGAGTCACTGGTCTGTCTGCACCATTGTGTCACCTTCCTCTCTCATCAGATGGGGCTGACAGTCGCTCAGGGGTCTCCATAGTGCTGTGGTTTCCCAGGGTCACGTACTATTTCTTTGCCTGAATCTGCCTCATGTCTCCTGATCCTGCAGCCTGGTGGTCTGATGACATTATGTCAGTGAGGTTTAGGATTACCAGAAGTGTAGAAGATGATACAATAACTAGCGAGAGGGGGTTAGGTGAGAATGATCCTGCAGATACATTTCTATGTCTTGCACAGTATAGGATTGTATAGTACAGGAATACAGGTACACACATAGACACATGAAAATATACCGTGTAGAGGCAAAATGCACACATACATTGATGCAAAGACAACTGCCCTCTTGGTGACAGGGGCTGCTGGGGTCTTAATTTGTCAGTGCTTGTCACTCGGGGTCACCCCCACCCCCCATTGCTGCCTATCTCTTGTGTGTCAGAAATATCCACTGATGTCTCTCCCTAGAGCTAGTGATGTCACCACCAGCCAATCAGATTGCTTGCAGGCAGCGCTAGCTACAGACTCATAGCTGAGTTTCCATTAACCTCTTCACCACTGAAAGGAATCCACTCCCTGTTCCATGTTCACCCTTTTCCTTCTAGAAAACAAGCCAGTCCCTGGTAAATCTCCCACTGTCTTCTGTGTACATGACTGCCCTAGCATAGGTAAAAAGACATTAATTCAGATAATGCAGACGTAATCTCTGGAAGGTTCCTCATTTTGCCCATTGCAGCTGTAAAAACTGGCAGAGCGTTGCTTTAAAAATCAGTTTCCTCCCAGAGAAAGGCACAGGGGGAAAGCTGGATGGGTCTGCAGAGCATCTCTAGTTTCTGCACATTGCAGGCACCAATTAGGGCAATCTCTGCTATCATTTACTGACAGATAATAAGTGTATCCCCATCTTCCAGGCACAGTCCCTTCCCTCCAGTAACGCTGTGTAGCCCATACACAGGAATGTTATTAGGTCTTACAGACCTCCTGGGCATACATATATCGCTACATGCAATGTGTACAATACTTCTGCAGATGGAAATTCTTTTCCATGCAATGTTAAGTCATTAAATGTGCAGGATTTGGTTCTCACTGCAGCTCTGCAGCTATTTATAGCCAGACCCTGTGTTCTCACAGCATCATAGTGCCAGGGGGCTGCAGGAGTGGTCAGTGGGTCTGATTGGGCTGTTCCCACTGTCTGCATGCAGCCTGGCACACTATTAATTCACAGTTTATATTTCTCTTTGTGAAGCCTGTTCTACAACCACTTATCCTTAAGGTTAGTAATGGAGAGAACAAAGCTCGTCTGAGGCTCAGAAGTTGTACTGTGCATTACACCCTCTGTTGGCATAATCTGTCTGTATACAACAGGGAACATTGCTTCTCTCTACCTGCATCTATTGGTGGTAAACCTTTACAAAATACTAGCTAATGTGAAAATAATGGCCAGCTGAATAAAGAGGGATATGGTGTAATTCCTAACTATTCAGTATGTGTATAAATTCAAAGCATTCATATTGTTTGTACCCCTCTTATTCAGCTGAGAACCTATAAATTCTTTTATTATGAGGTTGTTTAATATAAGTTTGGTCTCCCTGACTCCTGACCTAAGAATCCTTGTCTGTCTGTGTATCATACACCGATTCCTTGTCTGTCTGTGTATCATACACCGATTCCTTGTCTGTCTGTGTATCATACACCGATTCCTTGTCTGTCTGTGTATCATACACCGATTCCTTGTCTGTCTGTGTATCATACACTGATTCCTTGTCTGTCTGTGTATCATACACCGATTCCTTGTCTGTCTGTTTATCATACACTGATTCCTTGTCTGTCTGTGTATCATACACTGAATCCTTGTCTGTCTGTGTATCATACACTGATTCCTTGTCTGTCTGTGTATCATACACTGATTCCTTGTCTGTCTGTGTATCATACACTGATTCCTTGTCTGTCTGTGTATCATACACCGATTCCTTGTCTGTCTGTGTATCATACACTGATTCCTTGTCTGTCTGTGTATCATACACTGAATCCTTGTCTGTCTGTGTATCATACACTGAATCCTTGTCTGTCTGTGTATCATACACTGATTCCTTGTCTGTCTGTGTATCATACACTGATTCCTTGTCTGTCTGTGTATCATACACTGATTCCTTGTCTGTCTGTGTATCATACACTGAATCCTTGTCTGTCTGTGTATCATACACCGATTCCTTGTCTGTCTGTGTATCATACACTGAATCCTTGTCTGTCTGTGTATCATACACTGAATCCTTGTCTGTCTGTGTATCATACACCGATTCCTTGTCTGTCTGTGTATCATACACTGAATCCTTGTCTGTCTGTGTATCATACACTGAATCCTTGTCTGTCTGTGTATCATACACTGAATCCTTGTCTGTCTGTGTATCATACACTGAATCCTTGTCTGTCTGTGTATCATACACCGATTCCTTGTCTGTCTGTGTATCATACACTGATTCCTTGTCTGTCTGTGTATCATACACTGATTCCTTGTCTGTCTGTGTATCATACACTGATTCCTTGTCTGTCTGTGTATCATACACTGAATCCTTGTCTGTCTGTGTATCATACACCGATTCCTTGTCTGTCTGTGTATCATACACTGATTCCTTGTCTGTCTGTGTATCATACACTGATTCCTTGTCTGTCTGTGTATCATACACTGATTCCTTGTCTGTCTGTGTATCATACACTGAATCCTTGTCTGTCTGTGTATCATACACTGATTCCTTGTCTGTCTGTGTATCATACACTGAATCCTTGTCTGTCTGTGTATCATACACTGATTCCTTGTCTGTCTGTGTATCATATACTAAAACCTTGTTTTGCAGGTGTGGGGGGCTCACGGGAGGAGCCGCAGTTTGTGACGGCACGTGCTGGAGAAAGTGTCATTTTGGGGTGCAATGTGATCCATCCACTGACTGCTCAGCCTCCTCCCTATGTTGTTGAATGGTTTAAGTTTGGAGTTCCTATTCCCATCTTTATCAAGTTTGGGTTCTATCCCCCTCATGTGGACCCGGAATATGCAGGTACGGATTATTTACCCTTATACAATCATAATTTATTGTCCGTTCCCCAGTCTCTTCCTATACCTTTTGCATTATTTTCCTTTGTGGGGCAGATAAGGACACTGACACAACGGGGAGGAGGAAGGAGGAGGTGGGGGCAGATTTCTTGAATAAATTGTGCTTTTTATATTTTATGGCCAAATACTTGTCTATAGTAAATGCTGTTAGATGCTGTTACCAGAAATCCTAATATCTTATATTACATAGGCTGGCCGCCAAGTTTACATGTTTCTCTAGTAAGCGGCAGCCAAATCCGCACCTGGGAACTGGAGAGTGAAGGATTCTGGGATTCTATGGAAGGTGTGAAATGCAGAAATCAATAAATACAAACAGTTTCAGCAATAATATATCTTGTGGCCTAGATAACGAGATGTTCCATCCAAGAAAACACACATCCACCTCGGGGATAATCAGAATACTGTGCAATATGCGGATATTAGCAGCCATCAAGGAGTTCCCTGAGCATAAAGGTCATAGAACTCTGAGGTTATAATATGTGTTTTATTTCACAGTATGGGGAAATTATTCCTTGTACACAAGATTCAATTTGAAACAAAGCAATGACCCATGTGACACCACTGACATCACTTCTCTTCAAATATAAGTTATATTTTACAAGATATTGCTATATTGTGGGGAGACATAGACTGTTATATTGTGGGGGAAGAGGGAGCTTGGCTCCTATACAGTGGGAGATGGGGACCCTGACTTACATACTGTGGGGGAGGGGGTCCTGGCTGTTATACTAGGTGGGATGGGGACCCTGACTTACATACTGTGGGAGAGGGGAGACTCTCTACAGTTGGAGGAGGGGGGGCTGGCTGCTATTCAGTGGGAGAGAGAGATCCTGGATGTTATACTATGGTGGAAGGGGGGTACTTTCTGTTATACTGGGTGGGGTGGGGGTCCTGGCTGTTATACTGCATGGGGTGGGGGTCCTGGTTGTTATACTACGGAGGATGGTGGGGTGACCCAGCTGGTCTACAGTGGGAGAGAGAGATCCTGGCTAGTACGCTGTGATGGGAGTGGGGACTGTGACCAATATACTCTGTGGGGAGGGGGACACAGGATATATCTCCTCCCTATTCCAGTTGAGTTATGACTGGGAGCTGTATAGATGTAATATACAGGAATAACTATTGAAAGGCCCCATAAATACACAAATCTGTGCCCCTCTCTCCCCCAGTGTCTGCTGTATTATAATGTACTAGTATAATGATGGTGTTCCCATGCTCCCTGCTCCCAGGCCGCGCCACCATCCATGACAAGGCTTCACTGCGCATCGAGCAGGCTCGCTCACAAGACCAGGGCTGGTACGAGTGCAAGGTGCTGATGCTGGAGCAGCAGTACGACACATTTCATAATGGCAGCTGGGTACACCTGACGGTGAACGGTGAGTGCCCCGGGGCTGAGCCTGCACTTCTTTTCTGTCACCTGTTTTTCCACTGATATTTTATGCCTAATGTCACTGGCAGCTCATGATTCAGGTAGTGGCTTATCTATGCTAATTGTTATGGAACTATAAGTCCCAGCATTCTCAGGTAAAATGATACAGACATCATGCACAGACATCTCCAGCCCACACATTGCTGACAGCAGTGAGGCTTTAGTCTGGACCTAATATCAGCATAGGTGCGTGGAGGACGTCTAGCCTTGGGATCTACTCTCCCCAGTGTCACATGACATGCAGTAGTGTCATCACGTAGGTACCTTCACGGTACAATTTTGAATTTACGACAATTTGATTTTGTGGCTTGTCATACGTGGCTTGCCATACGTGACGTGTAATACGTGGCTTATCATACGTGGCTTGTCACACGTGGCTTGTTATACGTGGCCTGCTATACGTGGCTTGCAATATGTGGCGTGTCATATGTGGCGTGTCATACGTGGCTCACCATACGTGGCTTGTCATACGTGGCTTACCATACGTGGCTTGTCATATGTGGCTTGTTATACGTGGCTTGTTAGACGTGGCTTGCTATACGTGGCTTGTTATACGTGGCTTACCATTCGTGGTGTAACATACGTGGTTTGTTATACGTGGCTTACCATACGTGTTTTAACATACGTGGCTTGTTACATGTGGCCTGCCATACGTGGTTTGTTATACGTGGCTTACCATACGTGGTTAAACATACGTGGCTTGTCATACGTGGCTTGCAAACAAAACTCTCCATTCATGTTCGTTGTTGTAAGTCTGCATTCGAAGTTTGCCATTTTAGATTAACCACGTGAATGTCTGCAGCAACGTTACTAAAGATTATGCTAGTAAGTGTTTCATACGAGACATAAAATTATGTGTGGACAAAGCCTTAATCTAGTCAATGAAATCCCCTAATTTAATGTATTTACAGAGCTTCCAATACCTCCATGTCCCCGAAACACTTCATTGGAAAACAGTTTCCACTCTTATCCTACAAGTGAGCGCTCACTTACATCTCAAATAACGCAGCGTAAGCGAGGAGTCTGGGGGACCAGACATTTCTAATCCTCGGCTGTGTTATACATGAGACACAAAGTTGTCAGTGTAATGCAGTGTGGTACTCGTTTAAGTGATGGAAACACTCTCCCCCATCCACTTGTCTTTTTGGTAGTATGGGGGGTGGCCCCATGTGAAGTGCGCAGTCACAACCCATATGTGATCTCACCAGTCCTTCAGTGTGACTGACTTTAATGTCATGTTACCCCCAATGTATGCCTGTTTACTAGACCTAGAGAGCCTGGTTCATCTTCTTGCCCGCATGTACGCCCGTATACAAGTACAAGCGGATCTGAAGATACGTTTACATTTGAATACAGGTATAAGTACGCCCTGGCTATAAGTTACTTGCCGTATGTAGACTAGGGATACGCACATGTGTAATATCAGCCCAATCAGAACGAGTATACAAAAAAATTGCATAAAATTCATTTACAACTATTATACTATAATCATTAATAAAAATATTTATGAAATAAACATTTTTTTCTTACATTAAATACATAAATCAAGATATTCTTAATGTGTACTGAACGTAAAATGCATTGTTATAGTTTCTCTTACCTGCAAACACAAGTTCTGGCAGCAAACGCGTAGTCCTCACTATCAGTCACACTTACACCTGGTGCAGGAGATACAGAGATGTCCAGAGCTTGAGTCTGACGGATGTGTGTGCGCTGGACTGCGGCACCTCCTTACTGTACATTACCTACGTGCGTCTGCCCCCAAGAAGAGAATATTTATTATAGACTTAACAGGATAGAGACCATCCAGTGCTGGGAGATTGTAGAATAAAATATTAATTAATCACTTTGACATGTATAAAGCGCCTTCTTACAAAGACACGTTTTGATATTTACAGTTCAGTTCCCTTTTTCCAGGATTGTTCCATCTTATATGCGCCTCATGTCAGAGAGAAGAATCTATGTTTTTATAACCTGTCTCACTAGTCGACTTTCAGAGACCTTTTAAAATTCTTAATATCTTGTGTAAAACTATTGTGTTTGGAAATAAAGAAAGTTTGAGAAAAGAACCTTTTAATTCTTCATCTGAATCTATTAGGAGCCAATGATCACCCTTCAGCCTAAACCTTACCCCCAATACCTGCACTTGTCTTTCGGTTTTACATGCAACTTTCTCATGGACCAACTGGCTTTCTACTAATTATTTGGCCAACAAAAATTTAAAGAGCAATTTTATAAGGTTTTTTTTAACATTAGCTACAAAACATTTAATGTTTTATTTAACTTCACATTAAGGTCACAATTGCATTAAAACTAGATGTTGCCCTTTCAGCACCCGCGTGACCCCGCTGACACCTTCAGGCGTTGCGACATTTCATTTTACTTTATTTTTTATTTTTTTTTAAAGAAAACCTCCATCGCTGCCACTGACATTTTACAACTGAGCATTGAAAAAATATTTTACAAGTACATTTAAAGTTTTAAACTACAGCTCAGTGGAAGCTGGGATCATCAAAGACTTCCATAGCTCCACAAGTTATCATCCGATTTCCTTATCGATATTGAAGGGGGATAGTATGTCTTTTTGCAGATGACAGAAAGATATGCAACAGCGTAGACACACCATGAGGGGTAAAACAAATGATTGATGATCTAGGTAGACTAGAGAAACAGTCAAGAGAGTGGCAACTACAGTTTAGTGCCAAAAAATGCAAAATTATGCAATTGGGTCTCAAAAACCCAAAGGCTAAATATAGTATTAGTGTCACAAATCGGGATCTTAGCCGCACTTACCTCATCCGCCGCTGTCATATCACGGCTACCTGGGTCCCTTCTGGTCGTCTGCAGCATTCCCATCCTCCACACCTCTGTTTGTAAACAAACACATACTGTTTGTTCTGCTGCATGGGCGTGGCCATCTTGGATGCAGTCAGGTGATCATTCCAGACCAACCAGATTCTGCAGCTGTGATCACATGAACTGATCAGCCAATAGCTGTTTGGGACACCCTATTTAAACCTGCTGCTGTGATCTGTTCATTGCCAGAACAACACACTTCTCTCCAGAGGATAGTTCTTGGCTCCAGTGTTCCTGACTGCAATTCCAGACTGCTCATTCCCCTGCTATATTCTACAATCAGCAAGAAGATCATGCAGGCTGCTAAGTTCTGTTTCACTCCTGCTCCAGCTAGTCCCAAGGGTCCCGAATCGGATCAAGAAATTCAGACGACCGTGACAATTAATGACACTATAATGGAAACTACTGAGGAGGAAAGGGATCTAGGAGTCACTATTTCAGGTGACTTAAAGGCAGGTAAGTAATGTCACAAAGCAATGAGGAAGGCAAGTCGGGTGCTTGGTTACATAGGGAGAGGAATCGGTAGCAGAAAGAAAGAAGTAATAATACCACTGTGTAGGTCATTGGTACGGCCTCATCTAGAATACTGCGTTCAGTTCTGGAGGCCATATCTCCAGAAGGATATAAATACACTAAAGACTGTACAAAGAGGGGCAGCCAAAATGGTGCATGGCCTACAGCACAAAACTTACCCGGAAAGACTAAAAGGTCTTAATATGTATAGTTTGGAGCAGAAAAGGGAAAGTGGGGACATGATAGAACCTTTCAAATATATAAAGGGTTTAACAAGATACAGGAGGGAATCATTCTACAAAGGAAGAGAAGTATTAGAACAGGAGGACATGTACTGACACTGGGGGGAAGGAGGGTCAGAGGAAATGTGAAAAATCCTACTTTACAGAAAGGGTCGTGGATAAGTGGAATAGCCTCCCATCAGAGGTGGTAGAGGATTATACAGTAGAGCAGTTTAAACATGCTTGGGATAGACATAGGAATATCCTTATAAAGAATAAGGTATCAAATAAGGTTTAAGGTTACCATAGGTTAATAAAACAATGGGCAGACTAGATGGGCCAAGTGGTTTCTATGTTATGATTCTAGCTAGAATCCTGGGTAATAGACCCCAGGTGGGTTTTGGCCCTGGAAGACAAGCATGTGACAACATAACGAGAACCGTTGACCATATTCTACATTCCAGGAAAAGTCTCAACGATTCTATCTTTAGTAGTGGAGAAGGCCTTCGATGGGATCTCATGGCAATTTCTTTATCAGACCTTAGCCCACTTTGGCCTTTCCAGAAGCTTTTCTAACTGGCGTTAAAGCTTTATACTCCAACCTCTCTGTAAGAATTATGGTCAGTAGTTCTCTTTCGGATCCCATCACGATTAGAAATAGCACATGCCACGGGTGCCCCCTTTCATCTTTGCCCTTTGCAGATACCATCAGGGCCTCTCTGGATATACGTGAAAAACTAACGGGGTAGTTGGAAAGCAAATTGTCACTCTTTGAAGATGATGTCTTACTAACTCTTCAGCAGAATCTCCCTCCCCAACCTGTTCAAAACCTTGTGCCACTACGGCACAACGTAACCTGTCAGGTTATAAAATCAATATTGCAAAATTCTGAAGCTTTACTACTCAATATCTGCCGCCCCCCAAAGAAGATCAAAATATTACTTCCCAATTTAATTTCAAGTGGCAACAACAGAAGATAAAATACCTACATCACAAGCTCCAATAAGTCCCTTTACCAGGAGAATTACCCATCCCTATATGCCAGAATCAAATCCAATCTACTAACCGGGTGCTCTCTGATCATCTCCGAGCTGAGCAGGATAAGTCATGTGGAATTGAATATCCTCCCTAAGCTTTACCTTTTTTAAACATACTCGTCTGCACAATGATTGGATGAGGACATTATAGCACGAAATGTTTAGCAAAATTTATTTGAAATAACAAGGCTCCCAGAAATATGAATCCCACGACTCGGGGAGGAAGAAGGTTTCCTGATTTAAAAGTCTACTATTGTGGCCTCTCTCGCCCCTCCGGCCTCCCTCTCCTGGGCTGAAATAGAATCTAACTACCTGAACCTTTACACGCTATCCAGCATTTGGTGTCTACCAAAATTGCATAAATGCGCCCTAATAAAACTCTCTCCCACCTTGACTTGTTCAGCCAAGACCTGAGAAACACACAACTATCAATATCTCCCTCTCCCCTCATAACACCCTTATGGAACAATCATGACTTTCCACCAGCTCTAACCCCTTTTCTCAGTTGTGGATAGAATCAGTGCTAAGGTTAGCTGAGCTTTCTGTTGAAGACTACGGCTCCAAACATCCTGACCTCAACCCAAAATTATTTGAGAATTTGCACTTTGTTCAATCTCCCCTGTCAGGCAGGTCCCCCGACCTACATCTCAATGTGAGGGAATTTGTCTTGCTCGTGAGGAGGAGTATTGCCTCCTCTTTTTATAATGACCTCTGTCATAGGAACAGGCATGAGAGGGACCTAGGGCCTCCTCCAGAGGAGGATTATTATTATTAAACTATCGGGACTCAGGTTGCTTCTAGCTTGATTTCCACCTTGATTAAGGAGAATGCTTAGAAAGTCTAATTTTGATGGTACTACCTCTTCTGCTTGTTGGCCGAGTTGTGTGAAAATAGGAACATTCATTCATATTTGATGGTCCTGATTCTAGTAAATATAGGATTATTCTCCCCCCAAGGTATATCATTGTGTCACTGGTAACACTTTTCATGCCCTTGGTGGTCATCACAAGAGTTTTTCTATCCCCCTGCAGTTCCACGTTCTGCAGTTCCACGTTCTGCAGTTCCACGTTCTGCAGTTCCACGTTCTGCAGTTCCACGTTCTGCAGTTCCACGTTCTGCAGTTCCTTACTTTCTGCGTTATTAAATATGAATGACATATGCACTGTATGTGCACTCTCTCCCCATCGTTACTTTTAGATCAATCTTTGAATAAATGTTATAAATATAAATAATAGTGGACACTCTTTGAATAAATGTTCTAGATTCAATAGGTGGCATTGTATGTAAAATGTGTACACAGTGATTACATTTCATAACATGAGTAAGATGATCCAGTGATAATCTATACATCAATCCTTATTACTGATCCCCGTCTTTGGGAAAATGCCAACTGTATTTTATTTTATCTCGTCAGCACCTCCCACCTTCACAGAAACACCTCCTCAGTACCTGGAAGTAAAGGAGGGGAGCAGCGTCACACTGACCTGCACTGCTTTTGGGAACCCCAAACCTACTGTCACGTGGCTGCGAGAGGGAGAGTTCCTTGGGGGAACCACAAAATATCAGGTATTTATGGACACCTACATGTGGAGTGTCACTGTGCGCTGCCCATACATATAGAACAGGAACTGATACTAAGGGCTAGATTTACTAAGCTGCGGGTTTGACAAAGTGGGGATGATGCCTATAGCAACCAATCAGATTCTAGCTTTCATTTGCTTAGTACCTTCAACAAAATGATAGCTAGAATCTGATTGGTTGCTATAGGCAACATCCCCACTTTGTCAAACCCGCAGCTTAGTAAATCTAGCCCTAAGAGTTAGATCCAACATACAGAACAAGAGAAGTAGTGCTGTTCACTTGTCCATACATACATTGTAAGAACAGATATAATTCCCCTCACATGTTATTTACCTGCGTCACCTTGAATACAAGCAAAAATGAGTGAAAATAAGCCCTATATTCAGTCTCAATGAGCATTGTGGGTCCCGTAATTGAATAGCTCTCCCGGCATTATTATAAATTATGAGCGAGGCAACCCGCACACCTAATATTACATCCAGCATATAGAACAAGGGAAATGGTACTGTGTATTGGAACATATATTATAAATATTGTGGCTAGATCACTTATAAATAACTTATTGTATAAACTTATTTATATTAATAGCGCAGGGCGCCAATTTATGTGGTTGCAAATGTACTGATTTTATTACATTGTGTTGTATAGGAAATGCATTGGTTGCTGAGACAGTATACCAGGGGAGAAAATTGGATTTTTGTAACTTTTCTAAAGAAGTTCCCCATGCTAATTAGACCCTTTGATGTGTGAGTGTCCAACACATCCCTTAGCCTGAAGGCACAGGGGGAAAGAGTAATTAAACTTGTTAGGTTTTCTATGTCTTTAAGACAGGATACAGGAAATCACACATTGGTGTGAATTTACGTTTCCCCCCAAGTCCGGAGAACATACTGCATCCTGATAATAAATATCTGATGTAATAATTCAGCCTTTGCGGAGCCATCTAGGATCAGGGGGCAGCTGACGTGTGTCAGAATGTGTATAAAAGGAGCACTGTATTACCATGTGAAGAGTGCTAGTACCACAAACTGACGTGCGTAACTGTCCTTATTGAGCTAATAAAACATCACTGCTTCAAGATCCTGCTTTGAGGCCTACTTACCTGAAGCAATTCCTGTGACCTACAGATTAAACCAATCTAATCCGTTATCTGGCTGTTCTGAGGTTGAGACCCAGCTTTCCAGTACCAACGCTTTGTCCGCAACCTTGCAGCTCTGGTCAGGGTCATAGGCCAGGGGGAACCATTGCACACCAACCCTGATCTGAAGGTAAGAGGTCAGGGGTACCAGCCCAGATGTACCAGCAAGAGGGTACACTAGCAGTGAGAGTTACCCAGAAGGAAGTGGTTCTAGGTGCCGTTGTAGAAGCCTAGTGGGAGCATCAGGCTCCTCCTACTGCCATAGGAGGGGTTCATTTGAAATAAAGAAAGGGGGTGGTTGCAACACAGACAGGGTGGAATAGGAGGTCCATCCTGTCTGGTGGCAAGCTGTGGGATAACCCCAGACGGCTTTTCGTGCACTAGTCATGAGAGCTGAGTTATTCAGTAGAGGAATAACTGCAACCAGGAGAACGCACAGGATGTCTTATTGCGCTAACGTGTCCAGGGCGCACCTTGTGTGTACAGCGCAAAGGGCATTGATATCAGCCATTCATCAAACAGGACGGAAATGAGAACGGCGTTGAGAGAATGGCACCTACAGCATGGTACCCCTGCAGAGGAAACTGATGGCGGCACCGAACACTGAAGTGACACAAAACTTTTTCTTGCCTGGAATATCGGATGACGTCCGAACCTACTGGAAGTCCTGTGATGTCAGTTATTGGCTTGGGCTGCCCAGTGCTCGTGCTCCCCTCAGGTCCTTGATAATAGTTGGGGAAACCTTTTCAGCGAGCGGCAGTTGACATAGTAGGTCCCTAGTGGGTATCCTGAGGCTATAGCTCTGTTCTCCATAACTGCAGAAAAGGTAGCGGTTGCGCTGCTAGGAGCATTAGGGTTCCCTAGTAAGATCCTAACCGATCAAGGGACGCAGATCATGAGTGGACTGGTCCAGTGTCTCTGGGCAAAGTGTGAAGCGTGGCAACTCCGTACTGCCCCCTACCATACCCAGACTAACGGACTGTGGAGTGGTTCACTGGCACTCTGAAGCACATGCTACGGGCATTTGTTACTTCAGAGGCAGGGGGCTCGGAATGTTTCCTACTTCACCTCCTGTTTGCTTATAAGGATGTGCCACAGGAGTCTATTGGTTTCTCCCTCTTTGAACTACTTTACAGCCACAGAGTCCATGGACCTCTTCACCTGTTCCATTAGTCTTGGGAAGGTGAGCTACCCACCCAGAATGTCTCAGTGATGGAGTGTGTGTTAAAGCTCAGAGATCTCATGGGGAATCTCATGCGGTTCACACAGGCTAACCTAGTGGAAGCGAAGGCTAAAAAGAAGACTTAGTATGAAGAGGTCAGGGGTAGCAGCCCAGGTGCCCAGCAAGGGGGTACACTGGCAGTGAGAGTTACCCAGAAGGAATCGGTTCTAGACGCCGGTGTAGGAGCCTAGTGGTGGCAGTAGGCTCCTCTTACTGCAACAGGAGGAGCGCATTTCTAATAAAGAAAGGGAATGGTGACAAGGCAATCCCAGCCGGTCCCCAGCCGCACACAGGGGGGCATAGGAGGTCCATCCTGTCACAAATGGCATATAACACACTGTACAATAGAGGTGGTACTGTGTAGCTTCCATACATACAGAATAGGAGCGTATACTAAGATTTGCACAATATATACTGTACAAAAGAGATGGTATTGTGCCGGTGTCCATATATACAGAATAGGAACATATTCTGGGAATTGCAGCCAGCATGTGAGAACAGTTACTGTTTCCTTGTCTATACGTACAGAATTGAAACTCATACTGAAAATTGCATTTAGCACAGGAGAAGTGGTACTGGACCACTATGTTATATATAGAACAATAGCAGATTATATGCAGAATATAAATACAATTGGTATTACTGTACAGCTGGTAGACAAATATCTCCCAGGGGCCAGAGCCCCCACCTCTGGGCACCCCATCATAGATCTGGCCCTAGGACACAAAGGACGCAGCTACTGACTACACATTAATAGAGTTATCTCTTTTTCACTGAAAAGACTGAAACCGTTCTTTCATACTTGTTGTTAGTTATGTGTTTTTGCGACTGTTTAGAGGATTAGATTCTTACGTACAAAAAAAAATATTATTTTGGATCGTTGCTAAGGAATTGGATTTTTTGTGTATTCTACAGTAAAGTGTAGTGTTTTTGTGACTGTAGGAAGTTGTTTTTGTTGTGTTGTGCAGGAAATTTATATTAATATAGATTATACATTTCAGTAATTAAACGTATTCCTAAAGGAGTAGTAGATGCCTATAGTAATCTTTCTGCAGACGTAGTTGAATAAATGAAACTCATTGGGATAAAGGTGAAAATAAATCAGTAATCAGGAATGTGTGATTATCTGCTGCCAGTTTCTTACACGTTGCATTGTTTGCACTTTATTACAAATTACATATAGAGTTGGATTACATCAGTTTGCGGTATAAGTATATACTTTTCCATACTGCACAGGGGTATAATTGCATCCATAGTTAGATTTACGCATATCTTACACATGGAGAGGTGCAAGGGGAGTAGGGAAGCATAACTTGAGTGTAGAATGTCCCCTGGTAAATCATTTGTGGGTACTGGAGGCTGGGTGTAAGATCCGCAGGTGGCACGATCTAGCTGCTTCTGATTGGCTGTCTCTGTACTGACCCCTCCAGCTGACAGTACTTCATTAGTGTTGCGGCTATGTTATTTTAAGTTGTTCCTTCGTTGCCAGTTGGATTTTTGCAGGAATGACGATTCCTTTTGGACTCATAAGCAGTAAATGATGGATGTGGGGGTGTTTTAAATGGAACATTCGCTTGTAGAAACACTATTTGCTCTTCTGTATATGACACTCTTTACATTGTATAGTGCATATAGTGTTGTATGAATTACATTCTTTTCATAACACTGTCAAGATGCATCTTTATGCATAAGTACAGGCATTTGTTTGCCAGGCAAAGAACAGCTCTGTGTTGGGCATATTTTGTGATATATGGGATTGAACATACAATAAGTGCAGAATCACTAGTGTATGTTTACTTTACCTTTCATCAAGCTGTAAATGAGGCCCAAAATGTTTAATACTTTCAATGACTACCTGGAAAGAATGACAGTCCAGATTTGGCTGGTGAAGCGCTTTGTGTACCCATGTACCTTGCATATAGTAGGCAGTATGAATACGTAGGTCCTGGCTCTGTAACGCACTCACATAGCACACGTGGGTCAGGTGAGTGTGAGTGTGTCACTGGAGTATAACCACAATCTGACTTGTTGCCATTTAGGTAAATGATGGGAGTTTGACTATCTCATCCATTGGACGTGAAGACCGAGGATCTTACACCTGCCGCGCTACCAGTATTCAGGGAGAAGCCGTTCACAGTACACGGATTCTAGTGCAAGGTAATGGTTCTCTCCCCAGTGTCCTGCCCTCGCTGGCTGGGCTGATAATGACAGCATACGCTGTTTTGGGCAGCTGAGGTAATGTTTGTTTCTGTCCCCAGGGTCACCGTTCATTGTTTCCCCTCCCGAGAACATCACAGTTAACATTTCCCAGGATGCTCTGTTCACATGCCAAGCCGAAGCGTATCCAGGAAACCTCACCTACACCTGGTACTGGCAGGAGGAAAATGTATTTTTCAAGAAGTAAGTTTGGTTGGGTTGGAGGAGTAAAGATTACTCTATTTAACCCTTTACACTACTATACTTTTTCCTTTGTGTCCTACCATGACTCCAAATAACCTATCAGTTAAATCAAAGCCTTGAAATGTAACTTCTCCCACATGAACAGAGAAGTATCACCGTACATAAGATAGTGTATACTTAATACGTCGTGCCTGTATTCTGTGATGTTACATTGTACATTGTTCCTGCCGTGTGTGATGTTACATTGTTCCTGCCGTGTGTGATGTTACATTGTTCCTGCCGTGTGTGATGTTACGTTGTTACTGCCGTGTGTGATGTTACATTGTACATTGTTCCTGCCGTGTGTGATGTTACATTGTACATTGTTCCTCCAGTGTGTTACATTGTTCCTGTAGGTACAGGAGTGGGCACAGCACCAGAATGTGTTTCCTCATTGATTTCCCCTTCGGTAGATTACCTCTGTTTTCTGTATAGTGATTAGCCAATGACATACTGTAACATCTCACAATCACACACCATGCCTGTGTATCCAGGAGAAGATGCAGCACCAGAATGTGCTTCCTCATGAGTTCTCCCTTTGTACATTCACTTTCGGAAAGCAGAACTGGCGGTTGGCTGCCTCTTCTTATCATCATCATCATCATGTATATGACTGTGTTTGAGGGAGGGGCTGTTAGGGGCTTTGGGTGTGATCAGGCTTCTGTGTATGTTGTTTTTAATTGTAGACTTCGGTATCTGTTTGTAACTGTTTCGCACAAATACAGTGACCTAAAGCTGAGGGTCCGGATCCTGATTGACGGAACACTGATCATATTCAGAGTCAAACCAGAGGATGCTGGGAAATATACCTGTGTGCCTAGCAACAGCCTGGGACGCTCACCGTCGGCCTCAGCGTACCTCACCATCCAATGTAAGTGTCAGTCTGATAAATAAAGTCTGTTTAACTGTCCTCTGCTATTACCTGTAATGGGGAGGAGGAGGACCGCGGGACACAACTCTACAGCAATATCTATGAAGCGTATGATGGAGGAAAATAGGAGAGATCTCATTTACAGCAAAGGTATAAATGAAATCAGAATTTCTGTCTGTAGAACCGGGTGGGATAATTACTGACCCAGCCAAATAGATGAACTCACCTGTGCATGATTAAAGAAATCCTGAAAACATGACCTGCTGGTAGCCCCTGAGGACTGGGGTTGGACACCACTGATTTAGAGTGTCCCGGTTATTGTTTTTAGCATTGTGTATTAATCTGCACAGTTTGGCTCATAGACCTGTCCTCTACCATGAAGCACTTGTGATCCTGATAGGCGGAGCCTCATAATAGATACAGAGACCAATCAGGGAACCGTAAAAGCTGCACATTGATGTAAACGCCATGTTGTCCCCACAGACCCTGCACGGGTAATCAACATGCCACCCGTCATCTATGTCCCAGTCGGTATTCATGGTCACATCCGCTGCCCTGTGGATGCCGTGCCGCCCGTCACCTCTGTGAAATGGAATAAAGATGGCCGACCTCTCAGGACTGATAAGGTAGGTGGTGCCGCAGACTATCGATGAGGAGAATTCGTTATTGCTCCTCAGTTTCTAGTTGTGTTAGGAAGAAATTTAAACAGAAAAATGTCATTTGATAAGTAAAATGCATATTTCAGAGAAGTAAAACAATGGCCATAATGTCACTGGCAGACTGGACCGTTGCTGGACACTCACAGACGTACTGACCGGTCCGATACTGCGCACTCACAGACGTACAGACCGGTCCATTGCTGGACACTCACCAGTACATGGAGCGGCCCGTTGCTGGACACTCACAGACGTACAGACCGGTCCGATACTGCACACTCACCAGTACATGGAGCGGCCCGTTGCTGGACACTCACAAACGTACTGACCGGTCCGATACTGCACACTCGCCAGTACATGGAGCGGCCCGTTGCTGGACACTCAGACGTACAGACCGGCCCATTGCTGCGCACTCAGACGTACAGACCGGTCCATGGCTGCACACTCAGACGTATGGACCGGTCCGTTGCACACTTCTCCTTGCAGTGGTTGTCACTCTGTGTACTCCAAACTCTAATGTAATGGCTTCTTTAGCCCTGTTCTACCTAATGTCTCCTGGTCGATAGTCTGTGTCTGCAATCTGTAGGTAGAGAATGATGGTCTGTTCTAAGTACTGGTCAGTAGCATTAATAAGGTCTGTGGACTACTGTACATCACTGATCATGTGGGGTCTTATAGCAGAATCTCACCCGCTCTGCTCTTTTCAGTTATCAGGCTGGAAACTTTTAGAAGACGGATCTATTCACATTGAGGAGGCGACAGAGGAGTTGCTGGGCACCTACACCTGCGTGCCTTATAATGCGCTGGGGACCATGGGTCAGTCCCCTCCTGCACGGCTGCTGCTGAAGGTGAGATTAGTGTCTCAGGATGTCCTGTCTTTATATATATATATATATATTAGCCGGCATGCAAGTATCTATATAATATAAATGGTTAGCACATGAACATGCACAACATTGATTATCTGGTTACAATGACACCTGACAAGGGGTGGGATATATTAAGGAGCAATTGAACAGTCAGTTCTTGAAGTTGATGTGTTGGAAGTAGGAAAAATGGACAAACGTAAGGATCTGAGTGACTTTGACAAGGGTCAGAGCATCTCCAACGTGGCCGGTCTTGTGGGGCGTGTTAATACCAAAAGCGGTCAAAGGAAAGACAACCGTTGAACCGGGAACAGGGTCATGGGCATCCAAGGCTCACTGATGCACGTAGGGAGTGAAGACGCCCGTCTGGTCCCATCACACAGAAGAGCTGCTGTAGCACAAATAGCTGAGAAAGGTAATGCTGTCTGTGATAGGTGTCAGGACACACAGTACATCCCAGCTTGCTGTGTACGGGGCTGCGTAGCCACCGACCGGTCAGAGCGCCCATACTGACCTCTGTCCATCGACATTTATCCAGCTTCCAAAACGTCAAGAACCAACTGTTCTCTTGGTGCCTAAAATATTCCAGCCCTTGTAACAAGATAATTAATGTTATTCACTTCACTTGTCAGTGGTTTTGGTGTTGTGGCCGATCTGTGTATATATGTTATATATATATATATATACAGTGGACAAAGTGTAAATGTAGAAGTGGTGGTATGAATAAGTTCTAAGGAATTTGATAATTTTACAATAAATAGTGAAATATGAAATAACACCCCACTTCCACCACTGTATATAGATGGATAGATGGATACATAGATATGAGAGATAGATAGATAGATAGATATGAGATAGATGGATGGATGTAATGTAGTAATTAATGGTAACATTATACTGCATAGAACTAAGTATTTAGTAATAATATATAGGACACATATCTCTGTGTATTACAAGGATGTTTTCTGAGTGTAATCGGCCTCTCACTAGGAGTCAGTACGTAATCTCAAGTTTACATTCAGATCCTAGAAATAAACAGGCGTGCGAGCAAACAAAATCATGTGACGCGTGTTACTGGCGCAGAGCGCTGTTTTACAGCGCGCTATATAATCTGCTCCACAGATATAAGTTTTGCCCATGACCTTAAGCTTACATTTGTATGCACACAAGGCACAGTGTAGAGAACCTCCCATACACAGCAATGTTAGACATCTGTCAAGGTATGGAAACCTGTTTATGATATTAATGGTTGGGTAAACTTGTGTTTTAGTCTTTGCAGTCCTCTGATGTTTCCTTGACTTATATTACTATAATATACATGTATTGTCCACGTGTCTCTAGGACCCGCCCTATTTCACGGTGCTGCCCGGTTGGGAGTATAGACAGGAAGCTGGGAGGGAGCTGCTGATTCCTTGTGCCGCTGCTGGAGACCCCTTCCCGATGATCTCATGGAGAAAGGTACTCCCACCGCATGTGCTCCCGGCAGGGGGAGCATAGTGTGATATACTGACAACCACTCAGCAGTTAGCTTCTACCTAGTTACAGATTGTCTGCACATTTCTCACCATATATGTGTTCATCTGCTGCTCAGCTGCCCACTAGTGGTGAAGCTGAGTACTTCATTCCCTGTGCAGTCCCCGGCTACGAACCTTTAATTCCATGTTACTATCAGATTTTGCTGAGTTGCCGCTTCTCTTCTTGACATGTACAGTATGCTTTACTGTTGGACAATTGTGAAATGTAAAGACCCACATGCAGGAATATATGTAATGTAGTGAAGTACCTGTCATACTGTGAATGCAGTCCAGTGCTTTGTACTCTCCACCTTTATCTGGTAGAGGGAGATGACATGAATGTAGCCAGAAAGGTGCAGCATAATATTACTGAGATCATGAAGACAGTGGCACAGATTTGTATTTAAATATTCATATCTGGTGGTGTCCGGCATTCAGTTAGGTGATAACACGGTTCCTGAATTAATGTTAGTTCTTCACTGAAACTCAAATATAAGTTCGGTGCTACATGTATGGTGTCTCCAGGGGCAACTGTCCTCTCCGGCCCAGGTACCAGCACACGCCTGGGCACATGTCCACCGTTGTCACCCACAGATAAGTTCTGGGGATTCCATAAACATGGGATAGAACATGCTGCTAATTATTATTGATACTTATCTTCCGTGACCCAGATATTATTTTAGCTATTGCATAAAATAAAAAAGCAGATTCTGTGCCGACATTAAGAGTGACTGGCAGATAGCATGTAATACACTGGTTACTTAGACCAATACCTCATATTACACCCAATGGAAAACATTTGAGGATTTTGTTTCTCTTCTGATGTAATCTACATTTCTTGTTGTTAGTTTGGTGTAAGACTGTGGTCGCTCAGTAGAGCCTCTTTATGTACTAAATAGTGAGGGCCAGATCTGTAGTACAGACCTCAGAGCTGAATGTAAGTCAGGAAGTTCTGCATTGTCAGGACACGCTCTGTAATACATGTAGTGAGGGAAGAACGTATTGTGTATGGTATCAAAAACCTGTTCTTCTCACTTATTAAAATTGATTTTATTAGAGGATAATCCTATATATATAGTATGAGTGTTACCAGGACGATCCCTGACGACGTAAGAAACCGAATCGCACGTCAGCAGCGTGTCAGCGCGTTTAGCAGAGGTTTTGCTGCATTAAATAGAACGGTTATTCGATATAGTTAGAATTATCACTCGCGTTGTAATAGATTAGATTATTCTTACGACCTATCAGTACCTACCACGGTCGGCCTACAATGAGACCGTTGGTTGTATGAATGACAGTGGCTGACACACAGATAGAAGCCACTGTTCTCTCATTCAGGAATTAAGGGGACAAACAGTAATGGAGACTCTCACTAAGACTTCTGTAATACACCATTTACTGTTGCCGCTCTAGAAACACAGTTTGATAATATCTCTCAATGACTAATAAATAATTCTATTTATTTTTTCAAGACATGGGTGTAATATTGGGCCAGTGTCCTAGTGAATCAACGAGGATCTGCACTGTTTGCAGACCACTAAGATGCCTGTTTTTCTGAAATAACGATTATAGTTTTCTCATAGTTTTTCCTCCCTCTCATACCCCATCCCCTTCTGACCTCTCCATCACTGTCGACAACACCTCTATCTCCCCTGTCCCCCAACTTCGCTGCCTTGGTGTCATCCTCGACTCCTCTCTCTCCTTTGGCCCCCACATCCTCTCTATTGCTAAATCCTGCCGCTTCCAGCTGCGCAATATTGCTCGCATCCGGCCCTTCCTCTCCCAAGATCCCACCAAATGCCTTATCCACTCTCTGATCATCTCCCGCCTGGACTACTGCAACCTCCTCCTCACTGGCCTCCCCCACTCTCATCTCGATCCCCTTCGTTCCGTCCTTAACGCTGCAGCTAGGCTTATTTTCCTCTCTCGCTGCTCCTCTTTTGTCTCCCCCCTCTACCTAGCCCTTCACTGGCTCCCATTCCCCTTCAGAATCCTCTTTAAGCTCCTCACACTCACCTACAAGGCCCTCGCCAACTCCACTGCGCCCTACATCTCCACCCTCCTCTCTATTCATGCTCCATCCCGCCCTCTCCGTTCTGCCTCTGACTGTCGCCTCTCTTCCCCCCTTATAACCTCCTCCCACGCGCGTATCCAAGACTTCGCCCGCGCTGCCCCCCTCCACTGGAACAAGCTCCCTCCCTCCATCAGAACTTCCCCTAATCTGTCCAGTTTTAAACGGGCCCTAAAAACCCACCTTTTTCTTAAAGCCCTTTCTGTCTCCCACTTAACTTCCTACTTTATCTTCTGCCTCCGTCCCCCTACTCTCCCTCTCTCCCCTGCGTCTCTCTGTCTGTCCACCCCTCCCCTTAGATTGTACGCTCCTCTGAGCAGGGCCATCTCTCCTCCTGTTTCCACCACTTCTAACTCTGCTCTCCAGCTACTTAGCCCTCCTCCTCGAGGGTCCTCCACCCCACGTCCACTCTCGCTCCCTCCTCCCTCCTGGGGGTCTCCCAGCCTTCCGCGCCCTCCTTCTTGGGCCCCGTCGTTTGCGGATCCTCCCTCCCCCGCCCTCTCTAGCTGTGCATTGAGCTTACTGAGTTGCTGTGCTTACTGTTTACTGTACTGTGCTGTCTCCCATTGTATTGTAATTTTGTTTGTCTCTGTACGGCGCTGCGGATGCCTTGTGGCGCCTTATAAATATTAATAATAATAATTAGCTTTTACTATAAGATGCATTTCCATTAATAAACTTTGCCTACTTGAGACATATTAGGGCTTTTCAGTTTATCTTATGCTGATCTTATTGTGTTGCAAAATACAAGAACTTATGACAAGATAGATGTGAAATAAGCTGCCTTGACATGACTGAAATATAAAATAAATACCTATGAGTGAATGAAAAGGTGAGCTAGTATACCGGCATTAATCAGGTTGTTTTCACTGAAAACTGAATTATAACAAACATAATTACTATGTTACAACCAGTAAATACTGTGCACTAATCTCATTAATACAACTATATGGTAGTGACATTTCAGACAAACCAAAGATTAGACTGTTATAGGTTTAGTGGACACTCTGAAATATACAATATAATCCAGCACCAGGATCCGATGTACTCGTACAGATATTCATCTCCTCCTTTATTTGATGCTTTAAATAATCATCACTAGACCATAATATACTAGGTGATGTTCTAAGAATGAACTAATACCAAGAAACGCTATTTGTGATCCACAAAGATTGAAAGATCATGAAAAATCAGAAGAAGATCTGAGACTTAGATGACCACGCTCTCTGATTACCTAATATAGATGACCTTAGGAAGTAACAATAGAACATGTCAGGGAATACACTACTAATTGTGAGGCTTCTCAAATAAAATTATTCTTGACATGATACATTAAATTATAGCAATTTTAGCATAACCTCATAGTGATTTTGAAATTCACACTCTTTTTAATACACTTTTTCATTTCTTAATTTCTCTTCTTTTTCTTTATTTTATTAGGTTAAATATAGTTTTGTAACAAGTATTCATCGAATTCATGTGGAGTGATAAACTTTTTTAATTTTGAGATTATTAATACTATAATTGTGACGTTTAGCGTCCCGCACTGTAAGAGCCTTTTACTCACTTTCCTTATATGTAGTGAGTACTTTTTCCAGGCTGAAGGAAACTCTTCCTTTAGGCTCATTGATAATATGAGTAAGGAGTCCTGTGTCACCTAGTATACCAGTTTCTATATAATCTTCCACTAGTGTAATGAGTTCTGTGTCTCTCTCGTCAGTTTGGAGGCTCTTCCACTAGTGTAGTGAGTTATGTGTCTCTCATTTTGAAGGCTTTCTCTCCCCATGGCTACAGTGCGGTCCCTCAGTTGTTGCTCTTACAGTGTTATAATGCATTGTGTCACTGTTCCATCAGTGTACTGAGTCTGTTGGCTTTTCTTCCAGTTTTGTAGTGCACGCTGTATAGGTCATTTACTAATTGCAGTATATTAGGATAAGTAGCACATTTAGGGGTATATTTACTAAATTGCTGGTTTGAAAAAGTGGAGATGTTGTCTATAGCAACCAATCAGATTCAAGTTATCATTTATTTAATACATTTTACAAAATGACAGCTAGAATCTGATTGGTTGCTATAGGCAAAGTCTCCACTTTTTCAGACCCGCAGTTTAGTAAATATACCCCTTAGTGTTGTGAGATGTACTCTCTCTGTGTTCTAGGTCAGGGGACCCTGTACTCTCTGTCTGTGTTCTAGGTCAGGGACCCTGTACTCTCTGTCTGTGTTCTAGGTCAGGAGACCCTGTACTCTCTGTCTGTGTTCTAGGTCAGGGGACCCTGTACTCTCTGTCTGTGTTCTAGGTCAGGGGACCCTGTACTCTCTGTCTGTGTTCTAGGTCAGGGGACCCTGTACTCTCTGTCTGTGTTCTAGGTCAGGGGACCCTGCACTCTCTGTCTGTGTTCTAGGTCAGGGGACCCTGTAGTCTCTGTCTGTGTTCTAGGTCAGGAGACCCTGTAGTCTCTGTCTGTGTTCTAGGTCAGGAGACCCTGTAGTCTCTGTCTGTGTTCTAGGTCAGGAGACCCTGTAGTCTCTGTCTGTGTTCTAGGTCAGGAGACCCTGTAGTCTCTGTCTGTGTTCTAGGTCAGGAGACCCTGTAGTCTCTGTCTGTGTTCTAGGTCAGGAGACCCTGTACTCTCTGTCTGTGTTCTAGGTCAGGAGACCCTGTACTCTCTGTCTGTGTTCTAGGTCAGGAGACCCTGTAGTCTCTGTCTGTGTTCTAGGTCAGGGGACCCTGTACTCTCTGTCTGTGTTCTAGGTCAGGGGACCCTGTACTCTCTGTCTGTGTTCTAGGTCAGGGGACCCTGTACTCTCTGTCTGTGTTCTAGGTCAGGGGACCCTGTAGTCTCTCTCTCTGTGTTCTAGGTCAGGAGACCCTGTAGTCTCTCTCTCTGTGTTCTAGGTCAGGAGACCCTGTACTCTTTGTCTGTGTTCTAGGTCAGGGGACCCTGTACTCTCTCTCTGTGTTCTAGGTCAGGAGACCCTGTACTCTCTGTCTGTGTTCTAGGTCAGGAGACCCTGTAGTCTCTCTCTCTGTGTTCTAGGTCAGGAGACCCTGTACTCTCTGTCTGTGTTCTAGGTCAGGAGACCCTGTAGTCTCTCTCTCTGTGTTCTAGGTCAGGAGACCCTGTAGTCTCTCTCTGTGTTCTAGGTCAGGGGACCCTGTACTCTCTGTCTGTGTTCTAGGTCAGGAGACCCTGTAGTCTCTCTCTCTGTGTTCTAGGTCAGGGGACCCTGTAGTCTCTCTCTCTGTGTTCTAGGTCAGGGGACCCTGTAGTCTCTGTCTGTGTTCTAGGTCAGGAGACCCTGTAGTCTCTCTCTCTGTGTTCTAGGTCAGGAAGCTCTCTTCTCGTTTTGCAGTAAGCTCTCTGTGTGTTCTAGGTCGGTCGGCCCTCTTCCAGTAAGCACAGTGTGCTGCCCAGTGGCTCCTTGCAGTTTCGATCTCTCAGTAAGGAAGATCATGGAGAATGGGAATGTGTGGCTAGCAATGTGGTGACGAGTATCACTGCCAGCGCTCATCTCACTGTTATTGGTAAGTTCAGCTTCTCCGCTGTCACCTGTCAAATCTCCATGATGATATTTACCACCTCCAGTTAGTTAGTTTCTTAAAAAAAACAACATTTAGACCTTCAGAGTCATCACTTATATTGGCTACTTTCTGGAATCGCCACATTGTAGCCCTGTAAAGTTACATGATCCCTAATCAAAAGCCCTTGTTGTTATGGGCGTATTTGCGTGACGTTATGGGACGTATTTGCGGGACAAGTTGCCGGAACCTGTTCTAATAGAAGCTTAGTGAATCGTTACCTTCCCTGCTGGGTGTGAAATAGACGTATCAATGGCTCCCTTCATCTCTCCATGTCTTCTGAGCGTGCTGAGATAATGTACCGTCCAGTTAAGCTTCTCCGGAAAGCCGCTCTTTCACCGATATAATAAAAAAGTCCCCTCTCTCTCTCACTATTAATAAATACATAAGCGATACCAAGAATGCATTCACATTCACACATACACACGTGTACAATACATATATGCAGACGTACATACACATTGATAATGTACACATTCACACATACACACGTGTACAATACATATATGCAGACGTACATACACAAAGGTAGAGCACTCGCTCCGTAGCAGCGGGGAGTGCCAATTCCTTCCTCAGCCTGTGCACACGTAAGCTCTTCTGCCAACGCCACAATCTTTCTTAATACACCTTTGTACTTTAGCTGGACCTACTGAATTTGTGACACCTGGCACCACTAAAGAAAACTTTGATATTTTATGGTTTGAAAATTCCATCCACTGATAGATGAACCCACAATGGGGGATTCTCATTACGTAAATATGGAGCTGTTTTCTTATTACTGCTTCCTGGTGATATTTATTATATACATCTTTGTTTAGGCACCAGCCCCCATGCTCCTTCTAACGTCCGCGTCTTGGTGTCCATGAACACAGCGAATGTTTCTTGGGAGGTCGGGTACGATGGAGGATTTGAACAGACATTCTCAGTTTGGTATGGCGCTCTGTGAGTCACCCCAGCATGCATTGCAGCTTCTACTGCCACTGTGTCTATATGTCTGCCGTCCTCTGCTTGGAGATAATGTCGTCATCCCTGCCAGGACATATAGATAGCTGTCTATATGTCTACCTATGTGTGGGAATTATATATGCATGCTCTGTGTATATATTGTATCACACACATATACGGAATGCTGTAATAATGATATTGTGCACACATATATATATATATATATATATATATATATATATATATATATATATATATATATATATATATATATATTGTAATAAATATTGAACAGACTTTAATCCAGCATTTCACATGCCAAGTAAATGTGTCAATATTACATTACTGTATTTTCGGCTTACGTGGGGCCATAAGCACCTGTGCGATCATTCCCTCCATGTTAGCATTTGACAGATCTGCTCAGGATTTTTCCAAGTTTGTAGTTAAAGCTCAATGGTCTTCCTCTAAATAATTATCATAACCAGGTTTCAAAGCAAATTCCAGCTCTTTGAATATATTTTACCTATATTCTGATATAGATCTCCCATTTCTTCTCCTGGTGTATTGAAATCAATGCAAACAATAGTATAATACTTGTCATATGGTATAAGTCACAACACACATCTGAACAATATGGCAGCTTCCTTTACATTTCCAATAATACAGTATTACAGGTAATAGAAAGTGTACGGAATAACACATAACATAATATACCGCTGGTGTATAGACTGAAACTGGGCCAGGGATAAAAGTACAAGGTACTGGGAGAAAAGGGGGATGAATAATTAGTCCCCCCGTTCCTCCACGTGCTTCGATGCGATTCTCTGCTGCCATCTTGCAGCATCCAGTGGGAGGTGCGGAGGCAGCAGCTCCATATTACTGCTGAGTTGTGATGCTCCAGTCTGGTCATGTAGTGTGTATATATAATAGATCAGCACCATCCTGTAGAGCTCTGTGTGATGACGTCATGGTGCCTGGGTCATATTACTGCTGAGTTGTGATGCTCCAGTCTGGTCATGTAGTGTATATATAATAGATCAGCACCATCCTGTAGAGCTCTCTGTGATGACGTCATGGTGCCTGGGTCATATTACTGCTGAGTTGTGATGCTCCAGTGTGGTCATGTAGTGTATATTTAATAGATTGGCACCAACTCTGTGAGGACATCATGGTGCCTGGGTCATATTACTGCTGAGTTGTGATGCTCCGGTGTGGCCATGTAGTGTATATATAATAGATTGACACCAACTCTGTGATGACGTCATGGTGCCTGGGTCATATTACTGCTGAGTTGTGATGCTCCAGTCTGGTCATGTAGTGTATATGTAATAGATCAGCACCATCCTGTAGAGCTCTCTGTGATGACGTCATGGTGCCTGGGTCATATTACTGCTGAGTTGTGATGCTCCGGTCTGGTCATGTAGTGTATATGTAATAGATCAGCACCAGCCTGTAGAGCTCTCTGTGATGATGTCATGGTGCCTGGGTCATATTGCTGCTTCTGTTATAAGTTCATGTGGATATCTTGCTGTGCATTATGATGATAACTTTATTACTCGTTACATCTTTGTTCTGTGGGTTCCCTAAAGGATCAAACGCGCTCAGTTTGGGCCTCATGACTGGATCTCCATGCCTGTTGCCATCGGGACTTCCTTCCTCCTTGTAGACTCTCTGGATCCGGAGACGGAATACCAGTTCAGTGTTCTCGCACAGAACAAATTGGGGACCAGCTCTTTCAGTGAGGTGGTCACGGTGCGGACCTTAGGTGAGGCGGAGGCACTTCTCTTTCTGATTCCACATGTCAGTGAAATATGTGGTCTGATTGGGATCGTAATAATAATGACTTTCTAGTTGCATCTGCTTTATTGTTTATAATTGATGACATTATGTAATTATGATAAATTGTGACAGGTATATGTTTTATTCTATTTAAAGCTTTCCCTCTCACAACCCCTGAGCCTCTCTTGGTTCTGACCTCACCCCGCTGCCTAATAGCTAATCGGACTCAGCAAGGAGTGCTCCTGTCGTGGCTCCCGCCATCCAATCACAGCTTTCCGTTAGATCGCTACATCATGGAGTTCCGCTTAGCAGAGAGATGGGAGATTCTAGATGACTCGATAGCAGGGGGCGAGACGGAGATCCTAGCAAAGGAACTATCCCAGGTATGTGAAGACGGTGGACATGTAAACAATGATCTTCCTTCTGCCTTACATTATACATGAAACTACTACTCTACATATTAAATTGCTCTGCTCTTCTCTGTGGTCAAACCCTTCTAAACTGACAGGAACGAAAGTTATCAGTGATCCTGGATGGTCTGGTCTGAAGTGGGCTCATGTAGACAAGGGGGGAGATTCTCATTAAGTTGTTAATGGACAGAAGACTAAACAAAGAAAGTGCAAATCTTTCCACATGATGCATTTCACCTGGTACTGTGTGCTCTGCTGTTCTTCCTGATTATTGTATTGTGTTTGTGAACATTGTTGTAGCCCAGCTTATTGCGATTGGATAATAAGCAGGAAGAACAGGAGCAGAACATTGTGTACTGGCTGCATTGGGTCCAGCAGGCATTATACAAGTAATTCAGAACCAAGGATTCAGGCAACACAGGTCATGAAATAAGCTGGGGTACAGAGGCGGAACTAGCGAGCTGTGGGCCCCTGACCCTCTGCATCTGCCATGCAGCGGGCCCCATTATCTCCATGGGCCCCGGTGCATTGTGCCTGCCACACCACTGCCGGGGGTTGTGTCACACAAGAACTTTTATTCTCTACGTTTTCTTCCAGCACTTTTATAAAAGTTGTTCTATTTAAATGTTGTGGAGGGTGTCGCACTGGGCCCGCACTGAGCCCGCACTGGGCCCGCACTGGGCCCGCACTGGGCCCGCACTGAGCCCGCACTGGGCCCGCACTGGGCCCGCACTGGGCGCACACTGGGCCCGCACTGGGCCCGCACTGGGCCCGCACTGGGCCCACACAGAGTATGTTCAGCAGCAACAGCTCATTGGAAACAATGATTCATAGAAGTTATCTTCTTCTCTCCACATGAGCTGCTGAAAAAGTGCTGGGATTCTGTATAGAAAGTGTTAAAAACACTGAACAGCTGCTTTCTCTACCTGTGTTAATGATTTTACGTGAGTTGTACACTTTGTGCAGACACTGACCAGGGTAAGTTTGGGAGTTGATGATGATGATGCAGCTTTGCCCCAAACTCATCTGTACACTAGATCTTAGGTTGGACATATCTTAAGATTCAACTCCAAATACTGACATGGAACTGTAGTGTCTGATCATACACAAGGGCCTGAATCACTAGTGAACGTAAATACCAATACGTGACTTATTTTGTGTGAAATCGCTCAGTGAATGCCCAGAACCGGACTATACGTCAATGAGCGAAGCAGCGTCCAATTCATCTTCAAGCACAGCCTACAATTACATGGGCATAACGGGGAGGGCAATGGGCACATAGTCACTGTACCGTAAGGGCGTGCCAAGGTGAAGCGCACGTAGCAGCGTCTGATTGGGCATCTCAAAGATACGTGTATCACTTGCACCAGCCACAGGTCGGGTGTAACTGCTGAATGACGGCCGCGTATGACAGCTGGAAGCTGCGTGTCCAATCAGGAGCAGCTGTAACAATGTATTATGTACAGTAACAATAATTACATCCTAATAACTGTATTTTATGTACAGGAGACATTATGTAGACCAAAGACTTTTGTTTTGTCATTAATGACTATATTACTAACAGATGACAATAATAGTTTTGTAGGTATCCTGCAGAGCATTGTCTGCTAGAGCAGAGCATCTCTTATTGTGCCTTCATGAATTAGGCCCAAAGCATCTTTACGTTCAACTCTTAATTGTGGGTCCATAATAATTAAATCATTTCTGTACAAGTAAAGTAACGCAGACGCGTCCGAGTAAAACCACGTTTACCAATTCTGTTTGTAAACAACAGGAGTGAAACCACTTTTGTCTCCAGTTTAGAACATTCCAGAGTGAATGGAAACTATTGCAGAACACATTTCAATGACATTAAACCGTTATTTTTATACAATACAGTTTTCAACTATAACTTTAAGTTATGTTTATTCAGTTTAAGTCATTTAAGAATATGCCCCAAAGAATTGGAGGTAAACAGTCTGAATATGTATTGTTTTGTATGCAGAGCAGTCAGGGTATCTGTGTTTGTCTTTGCAGGACACCTGGTATGAGTTTCGGGTGCTAGCTGTCATGCAGGATCTCATCAGTGAGCCCAGTAACATTGCCGGAGTGTCCAGCACAGGTACACCTTATCATTTATCTTATGCATGCTTGCCTACTTTTGGCAACTTGTATCTGGGAGAGGGGCGTGTCTAGAGGATGGGAGGGGGCGGGGCGCAGCAAAACATGTCATTTTGGCCCCGCCCCCGTGAAAAAATATGCCATTTTGTCGCGGGAGAGGGGCCAAAATGACGTGATTCACCGCGAATCGCATCATTTTAGCCCCGCAATTGCGAGATGCGGGAGACTTGCCAGCTCTCCCAGGAGTCCGTGAGACCGACCCGAATTTCGGGAGTCTCCCGGACATTCCGGGAGAGTTGGCAAGTATGCTGATAGGTCTCATCATTCTCTGCTAGCAGGACATCCGACAGACAGACAGACAGACAGACAGACAGACAGACAGACAGACAGACAGACAGACAGACAGACAGACAGACAGACAGACATGAGGTGAATATAGAGATATGACAGAGAGAGATATATTAGAGATATCTATCTAAAATATATATATATATATATATATATGACTTGGAGAGATATATATTAGAGGGATAGATGGTCTCAGTATGTGACCGAATGTTGACTATCTGCACTTTTTCTATGTCTACTATTAAAGCTTTTTGACCTATTTAAAGCCTGGAGAGTGCATCCGTTTTTGTGTGAAACTTACTGTATATATACTGTATAAAATGCAAAAAGAGGATCATGTTTTGCTCCCATACTCGTATTTTATACAAGGCTGATTTATTTTGCATATTTGTTACATAATACAGGACATTTTTGCTACTTTATACAATTTGATATTTGTCTATAAATACAGTACATAAATATAAGTAATATAAACTACACAGCGGCTATTATATATGTATAACGAGTGAATTGTGATGTCGCTGCAGATGTCTTCCCTTCTCCTGAGCTTAGCGATGAAGGCTTCGCTCGGCCGGTGCTCGCTGGGATTGTCGCTACCATCTGCTTCTTGGCGGCAGCCGTTCTGTTCAGCACATTGGCAGCATGTGTGGTAAATAGGCAGCGAAAACGCAAACTGAAAAGGAAAAAGGGTGAGTAACAATTACACCTACATAAGTATAAGTAACATCACCAAGTATTATAGAAATACTCTGAATACTCTGCCTGCTGGACAACCTGTGTGCAGGGGTGTGATCAGCAGGTGTAGATCTATGGGGACAGAGTGTCAGCTCCTGGGTTAGGGAGGGGAGACCACAAATCCCCAGTGGTTATTTCTTTGTATTTAGCAATACTTTAATGCTGACTTTTCAGCATTCAAAAATGGCAATAGATATGTAATATAAGGTTTTAAAAGTACATCCAAACCTGAAATATAGTAAATACTTGTCGTACAGACGGGCCTGATTATCCAGTAGGCTGACTAGGCTGCAGCCTAGGGCGCAAGGTTTTTGGGATGTGTAAAATTGGGACGGGGAGAAGCATAAACTGAAATTTATTTTAAAATATAAGTGAATAGTTGTTATCCAAAGTAAAAAGAAAATATGAAAGAAAAATGTAGTAAGGTTGTATTCTTGATGTAATCCCGTGGTAAAGGCCTCTGGCGGACGCTTCAGGATAAAGGAGGAGGAGATGCAAGGATGGATGACAGCCCCCTGCCCTTCCATACCTTCCCCCTTAGTATTGCTCAGTCAGGCTTCCATTCCACTATACACTTCTGATATTCATTTAAATGAAATGAGGGACAGAGATTGCTGTAAGCCATGTATGACAGAGACATTGGTGGGGAGTGAAGGAAACCAAATTTTAAGTTCAGGATAAATTTATTTTTGCTTCCTGCTTGTCTGGCAGGAAAACAGGGAGCGCTACAAGTGTATTAGTTAATCAGGACTGCCCATAGGTCTCAGCTAACGTAGTAGTTTTATCATGTATTTAATGAGAATGTTTGGGAACTACAGGTAACTCCCCCACTTCTAGATATAAACCTCATGTATGCATTCAGCTGGGCCTATCTTTCTTGGCTCTAGGAAATAAGACCTGAGCAGGCAAAGAGGTCAGACGATGGCACCAGAGACACAGGACAGTTCTTATTGTGTGATTTACATGAACATAAATGTTGTGGGTTAGGATTACTGTAAGCTCCTATATAAAGGTTGTAACCAGAGCCCCATCCGCCACACTGCAGCGGTATCTGTCATTACCTCACCTTACTGTGAGCTCCAGAGTAACAGTCACAGGACTGAAATGTAAGTATCTAATATAAAGGTTTTCTCCAGTTACAATTATATGTATCAAAGCTGCAAGAAAATACGGAAGTGCGTTAAAGCGTCTCTCTGTATGTTGTTCACATGTGTCCTCTGGTTATTATTATTATCTTTTATTTCTAAGGCGCCAACATATTACGCAGCGCTGTACATTGAGGGGATCCTGTTATAAATAAATTACATATAATGACATGACACAAGGTAAAGATGGCCCTGCCCCATGAGCTGACAATCTAATAGGTTGTAGCTGATTCTGGGGAAATTGGGTGTGACTACTGTAAGGCAGAAACACTATCAGCCACAAGTAATAAAGTAGCCAATGATGATTGGTATTCCTGTGCAGCTGTCAGAGGTGAGGTGGCTTTGGAATGGGAGGTAAATCTTTACCCACCGGTGATTTGTCCACACACCCTCTGTTTATCCTCCAGAGATCCTCTGTCTATTCTTCATAGGTCCTCACTGTCTATTGTCCGTAGGTCCTCTCTAGCGGTCCACAAGTTCTCTATCTATTCTTCATAGGTCCTCTAGGTCTATTGTTCCAATATCCTCTTTATTATCCACATGGCCTTTCCATTGTCCTCTAAGTTTTTACACCTCCTATTATCCTATTTATCTCTACTTGTCCAAAGGCCCTCTCTATTAGTTGTCCACAGGTCAACTCTGCTTATTGTCCATAGATCTTCTATCTAGTGTCCTTGGGTTCTCTCTATGTATTGACTACTGGTCCTCTGTGTCTGTTGCCCAGTTTTCTTTAGTTTGGCTGTAGCTCTAATCTGACATAATATTAGTGTCGTCTTGTGCACTGATTGTGCTGTACTCCTCTCTCCATAGATCCACCTCTGTCCATTACCCATTGTCGGAAAAGCATGGAGTCTCCGTAAGTACATTGAAATTGTTCACACAGAGCAAACACAGAACACACTAGATTCTCACAACATACGACACTGCTGTGTGCTTATTTGTGTGCGTGGCTGCCACGAAATACATATCTTCGCCTTTTATGTGAAACGCCTGTGCAACAGCCCCAATAGAACAACTCCATTTAGTCCCCAATACTTTCCTTTGGTCTAGGCATAGTCTACACTCTAGACTTTTCTGTAGACTAGTTAGGCAAACTGTGGTCCATCAGTTTTCATGGTACTACAAGTTCCAGCATGCTGTCAGGGAGGAACACATACCTGCCTCTGGTCTAAAGGCCCAACTTGAGGGAAAATTCTCTCGACAATCTAGTTTCTACTTAAAGAGGGTTACGACAGTGTGACGTGATCTATGCTTCAGAGGGAGAGCGTTTAGGAGCATTCAGAGCCTCACTTAGAGTTGGACATATGTCAGTTTTTGTGGCATTTCTATACTGCGCATGCGTACCTTATGCTTCTGTATCTAGAGTTGTGAGTGTCTTAGACTTGTGGTCCCTTATACCTGGAGAGGCAGAAGATATACGGCAGGTGTACGTTGAGTACAGTAAGGGCATCTGACACGCCTCATAGCCTGATGTAACATACGTGGTGGTGGCCATATCTAGCTGCTTCTGATTGACCCATACAACTTCTAGTACTGTATTCATTATTGTTGCAGCTATATTATATCAAGTCAAGTAGCTCCAATATTCTTACTTATTTGTCATTTCCATTTAGACTACAACAGAACAGAAGATTTGTGTATCTTATAACAATTTATATGGAATTTATTGCTAACACTGTCAATACACTTTTCACTATTATGTACTAATTATAACGCTTCATTACATTTTACTATGTTTAGGGTAATGCAACTTTCTGCTCGGCACTCTCAATGGGTGTAAGGAGACATATTTGTATGTTTGATGCAGAAATACTGCTGGTTTTGGGATGGACGTATCTTGTGATACATGTCGTGCGACATACACATGTAAATACTCTCTTTTTGTGTAACAGTCTTTGTGCATACATTCAGAGGACAAATGCTACATGATGCTCTGAAGGCCATAGAGCATGGGATTGGTCATGTCTAGGGCATGAATGCTAAATTCCCCTCTCGCGCTCCTGCTTGTTATTGTCAAAGCACAGATCAGCGTTTCAGTCCTCATCCTATTTTGGGGACAGCTTTCTACCCTTCTCCAGACATTAGAGAGGGCAGCTCTAACTCTTCTTAGGTTGGTGTAGGGAAGATTTTCTTCCCCCTTCTCCATCATCACATTCCTCTCTGAAAGTGTCTCTCTCTTTCCCTGAATGCTGAGATATGTATTTTGGATTTACTCAATGAGGAGATGCAATAGAACCATCACTAATCTTCATGTTTAGCTCTCTGGTCCTTTATAGATAAAGCAAAATTGTGTTGTAACAGTTTTTTTCTAGCATTATATTAATGCAAACAATGGGCAGACTATATGGGCCAAGCGGTTCTTATCTGCCATAAAATTCTATGTTTCTAATGCGGAATACCTGTCTGCTGGTTGTGTCCTGTGTACCGGACTCGCCTGTCTGCTGGTTGTGTCCTGTGTACCGGACTCGCCTGTCTGCTGGTTGTGTCCTGTGTACCGGACTCGCCTGTCTGCTGGTTGTGTCCTGTGTACCGGACTCGCCTGTCTGCTGGTTGTGTCCTGTGTACCGGACTCGCCTGTCTGCTGGTTGTGTCCTGTGTACCGGACTCGCCTGTCTGCTGGTTGTGTCCTGTGTACCGGACTCGCCTGTCTGCTGGTTGTGTCCTGTGTACCGGACTCGCCTGTCTGCTGGTTGTGTCCTGTGTACCGGACTCGCCTGTCTGCTGGTTGTGTCCTGTGTACCGGACTCGCCTGTCTGCTGGTTGTGTCCTGTGTACCGGACTCGCCTGTCTGCTGGTTGTGTCCTGTGTACCGGACTCGCCTGTCTGCTGGTTGTGTCCTGTGTACCGGACTCGCCCGTCTGCTGGTTGTGTCCTGTGTACCGGACTCGCCCGTCTGCTGGTTGTGTCCTGTGTACCGGACTCGCCCGTCTGCTGGTTGTGTCCTGTGTACCGGACTCGCCCGTCTGCTGGTTGTGTCCTGTGTACCGGACTCGCCCGTCTGCTGGTTGTGTCCTGTGTACCGGACTCGCCCGTCTGCTGGTTGTGTCCTGTGTACCGGACTCGCCCGTCTGCTGGTTGTGTCCTGTGTACCGGACTCGCCCGTCTGCTGGTTGTGTCCTGTGTACCGGACTCGCCCGTCTGCTGGTTGTGTCCTGTGTACCGGACTCGCCCGTCTGCTGGTTGTGTCCTGTGTACCGGACTCGCCCGTCTGCTGGTTGTGTCCTGTGTACCGGACTCGCCCGTCTGCTGGTTGTGTCCTGTGTACCGGACTCGCCCGTCTGCTGGTTGTGTCCTGTGTACCGGACTCGCCCGTCTGCTGGTTGTGTCCTGTGTACCGGACTCGCCCGTCTGCTGGTTGTGTCCTGTGTACCGGACTCGCCCGTCTGCTGGTTGTGTCCTGTGTACCGGACTCGCCCGTCTGCTGGTTGTGTCCTGTGTACCGGACTCGCCCGTCTGCTGGTTGTGTCCTGTGTACCGGACTCGCCCGTCTGCTGGTTGTGTCCTGTGTACCGGACTCGCCCGTCTGCTGGTTGTGTCCTGTGTACCGGACTCGCCCGTCTGCTGGTTGTGTCCTGTGTACCGGACTCGCCTGTCTGCTGGTTGTGTCCTGTGTACCGGACTCGCCTGTCTGTTATTTGATTAGTCTGACCAGCTATCCAGGGCCTATGATCCAGGAACTTATCCCTACTTGATTTTCCATGTAAGCGTTTCTCTTGTGTGACTCCATCTTCCAGCCCTGATCACTCCTTTCTCCATGGTATCCAGCCTTAGAGCTCCTCTAGTCTCTACACTGTCTCTTCCCAATAGCGGTCTCCATTGTAAGCAAACAAGTACTGGTGAGGGTGTCATGCTATACTCATATGGAAACACATCTTACCCTGCATGTTTCTACATCACTACAAGTGTCTGCAGGTGAATGGTTTGGGTATGGAGTACACAGTGCTGTTACTGCATCAATTTGTTTTTTTCGTTATTCATGGACCTACGAAGCAATATTCCCTCCACTTCCTGAAACTGATTTTGTAAATAGTTTGTCTGTTGTTCAGCTATTTACATGACAATTCGATGACAGGAGCCGCAACTGGTCGAGTATGAGATACGTCCTGTGTACATCATTAAAAACACATTGTCGCACTCTGAGAAGTCCTGTTATTTCTCATAGATGAGCCCAGTGCTATAGCCCACCCTAGTGCTGCTCTGCTGTGTCTGTCAGTTCTCCCCCCAACACTGTCAGTTCTCCCCCCAACACTGTCAGTTCTCCCCCCAACACTGTCAGTTCTCCCCCCAACACTGTCAGTTCTCCTGTCAGTTCTCCCCCCCACACTGTCAGTTTAGTTTTATCTTTAAACACTAAAACACATCTTGTTCTTCTAAATCAAAACTTTCTACAATAATGAATTCATGTGTTTACTGCCAATATAGGATTCTGTTTTGACTCATTACCTTGAACTAACAGATGAACTTTAAGCTCTACTGAGTTTGCAGAAATACTACTGGAATGTGTACTCTTTGTTGATTTATATATTTCATTCTGATGCAGAAGATAATTATATAACATCCTACGTTATGGATTGATCCCAATTGCACCAGACGACCACACTTTAGTGAGGCATCACAATAGCAGTACTGGTTATTAGACAAATCTTTAATTATTCAACCATTGACCTTTGCAAAAATAGTCTTTTAAAAAAAATAAAAATTGCATTTAAGCTTTATCAACCTCTCTCTTCCCTTTAGGTTGTCCTCTGGAAAAGTGAGCCCAGAGAGCGTACGAACACTTCGTGCCCCATCAGAATCTTCAGAGGATCAGGGTCCACCATCCAAACGGCCCTTGAGTCCTGGGCGTGAAAAAGAGCTGTCACTGTATAAGAAGACCAAACGTGCCATGACCAGCAAGAAATATAGTGTCAGTCAGGCAGAAGCCGAGGTGACCACACCAATTGAGTTAATCAGCAGGGGTCCAGACGGTCGTTTTGTGACAGGTGGTCCTGACCAGGAGCCAGCTCTCCGTAGTCGCAGGATTCAAGGCTTTCCATTTGCTGAGGAGACTGATATGTACCCAGAGTTTAGACAGTCGGATGAGGAGAATGATGAGCCATCTGGTTTAAAGTCTCAGCTTACCCCACTATCATCTAGTCAAGATTCCCCCCTTCAGCCTCCTGCCTACAGTCCCCGTTTCCAACATCAACCTTCTGAAGGAAGACAGCAGCCATCTGGTCAGTCCAGACCTGGTTACCATCATGGCCACTTGTATGGCTACCTTAGCAGCAGTCCTCGGGATTCAGATCCACCGCCACCCTTTTATATGCCAGAAGTCAGTCCGCTCAGTTCTGTCATGTCCTCCCCACCTTTGCTTCCTGAGGGATCTTTCCCACCCATCCCTGAAGAGAATGGGGAGAACAGTTCTACCAGTACCCTGCCTCTCACACATACACCAACTGGGGGACGTTCCCCGGAACAGTGGGGAGTTCCAGACTTTCCTTTTGGAGGTTTGGAGGCTCCTCCATCTCCCTCCATGTTTGTCCAGCACCGGTATGAAACTGGGGAGATGCGGCGACCTCTGCCTCCGCCTCCTCCCGCCCCTTTCCCTCGAGGACGTCCTCCACCCAGCTCCCTACAGGTTCCATCATATGCTACCATCTTGCCTCTGGAAACACATCCAGGCTGGGCAGGAAGGCTACCTAGTCGGTGTCCACTTCCTCCACACCCAACTTCTTGGCAGGATGCAGCTATGCAACTGGCTGCACAGAGCCAGCTCCGGCACACTAGCCAAGGGATGGGAATCCCGGTTCTTCCTTACCCAGATATCTCGGACCCAGGGCCATTTGGGATGGATGCCCGTTGGTTTGAAAGCCGGACGCGTCCACAGATGAGCCCCAGGCAGCATCGAAGACTGGAGCCAAGCTTACATCAGGTGGTGCTGCAACCCTCTCGCCTCTCCCCACTGACCCAAAGTCCCTTAAGCTCCCGACATGGTTCCCCTGAGCTAAGTGCCAGAGCCAGACCACGTCCTGGTCTACTGCCCCCACCTCTAGACTGCTCTGGCATTGCTCTGCAGCCTCCAGGCTTTCTACACAAGTCCCCTCCTTCTTCTGGATCCCCAGCACGGAGCAGCCATGAAAGTCCTATTTATCGCCCCTCCCCACCTGATACCTCCCCCCATACAGAAGGACGTAGGAGAGAAGAGCGGATGCACACAGAGACAGCGGTGCTGTGCACTGCAGGGTGAGTGTAACACTAGTAATAGAGGCCCAGGGTCACATGTCCCAGCACTAGCTAATCATTTTTATAGCTTTTTACTCAGTAAAGGAGAATTGCAGTAAATAAAAAAAATGTTAGAAAATGTCTATTAATAGCGTACTCAGCAATGAACTACATTTGGCTTGGGATTAGCCATGCCATGTGGTCATTAGCATCAATAGGTATCAAATACCTGTTTACATACTTTTACTGCAGTTAATACACTAGTAATAACGTGATATTTAACGCCAGTCGGTAACTACCCTTACAGAGTCTGGTCTTACCCCGACCTTGAGAAACAAATGTCCTACCAGGAACTTAGTGCATGTCATTGTCGATGGTAAACAGAAAAAATATACATTACTTTTACTTCTTTATCACAGTAAGGATAAATATTTAAAAATGGAGAGGTAAATAACCACTTTTGTAGACGAAGGGGTAAATATATGAAAGTCCGTTTTTTTTCATCTCGCGGGAAATCTGCGACTTTGCAGCTAAAATTTAAAGCGGCGATCGCTACCCTTTACATGCCATCGCTGCTTTAGATTTTAGCTACAAAGTCGCAGATTTCCCGCGAGATGAAAAAAAACGGACTTTCCTATATTTACCCCTAAGTGTGTGAAATAAAACTGATATCCCGGAAAAGCTTGAAGATATAGAGCTTCATTTAGAGTTGGAAGCAAAGCAAAAAATAGAGCAAATTTGCACCTTGACAAACCATGTTGCAGTGCAAGGGGTGCAAATACTGTCTGGGGCCTGTTACACAAAACACACATCATTTAGGTACATGCTCGTCTACAAGAGGGTCAGAAGATACGTCTGGTGATGAATACGGGTCTAGGTCCGCTCTGCTCTAAGAGACCCTGCAGGATACGTCCAGGGCTGCCAAGAGGAATTCAGGGCCCCAGTACAACAAATCTATTTTTTCATGTAACACACAAATACATGATAGCTTATTTGTACACTGAAATGTAAAGTTGATATTTGTGAGCTACATGAAAATACAGTCAGTATTTAACTTATGTGCAAAACAGAAAACTAGTTTGCACCCCTTGCATTGTAACATGGCTTTATCCAGGAGACTGAAATAAGAATCCTCTTCATTTAAGATCCTTAATGAATCCGGCCCATGAAAAAAACATTAAAAAAAGGGGTTTAATCTATTTTTTCCATGCAATACATCGGTCATGATGTTCTTAATGTCTACTGTACATAAAATACATTTACAGTTGCTCCTTAGTGCACCAAAAAACACCACTTGATCTCAGGCGCTAAAAATATTTACATGTGCTGGATTAAATTAAACAATAAAAAAGGCATCATACGCAGCTGTTAATCCTCTATTACACATAGAAAATACAAAACAAAAAATGAACTGGGCAGATGATACCTATATCATAGTGATCCACTGTATCCAACCTTTACAGAGAAACAATTTTATTAAAACATAAATCCTCTAATATAACCATTAAACATATTAAAAACAAACAACATACAGGATAATGCTGATAAAATTGCCCTATATATTCAGCAATGGAGACTGTGTCCCTTTATCAACCAACCAAGGTATAGGAGTATTGCTAATAATTTATTAAAAAATTAGTTCACCCATTAGAGTGGCGTCTCTTTCAATCCAGTATGAAAAAACCCTTAACGGGTAGAAGTGTATATATGACGACAATGTAGACTTTCTTTCCTAGCATCAGCGGGAGACTCGAGCGTGAAGGGAGGGCGATGTCCACACACCCCCACAAACTCAACCACAAATTTATACAATGGATAGATATTATAGATATATTGCTTGAGAAAGTCTGCATAAGACAGATGAAACGCGTCGCAAGTTGAGTGTTGTCACATTTCAACCAACCATCCAGGATTGTGCATAAGGATTCCAACAGTGGCGCTATCTCTTATCCGGAGTTGTTATCTAGTAACAGCGTCAGAGAGGAACATTTCGCAGTTACTAATTACCTGTGCGGAGAGTGTATCTGGTGCGCACCACGGAGGAAGCTGGTAACTCGCTAGAGGAGATTGTGATTGGAAGAGTCTTACCCAGCTCCTGGTTTGGGGAGTAACTAATATCTATCCATTGTGTGCATTTGTGGTTGAGTTTGTGGGGGTGTGTGGACATCGCCCTCCATTCACGCTCGAGCCTCCCGCTGATGCTAGGAAAGAAAGTCTACATTGTCGTCATATATACACTTCTACCCGTTAAGGGTTTTTTCATACTGGATTGAAAGAGACGCCACTCTAATGGGTGAACTAATTTTTTAATAAATTATTAGCAATACTCCTATACCTTGGTTGGTTGATAAAGGGACACAGTCTCCATTGCTGAATATATAGGGCAATTTTATCAGTATTATCCTGTATGTTGTTTGTTTTTATTATGTTTATTGGTTATATTAGATGATTTATGTTTTAATAAAATTGTTTCTCTGTAAAGGTTGGATACAGTGAATTACTATGATATAGGTATCATCTGCGTGGTTAATTTTTTGTTTTGTATGCAAACACATGTTCTAGCTGCGTACCCAGCCGTCATCCCTGTCACTCGGCACTTACACCTGACCTGCAGCTGGTGCAAGTGATAAAACACGTTCCTTTCAGGTGCCAAAAGCTTGAATAGGGCGCTGCTACGTGCGCTCGAGCTCGGCACGCCCTTACTGTACAGTAACTACGTGCGCTCGAGCTCGGCACGCCCTTACTGTACAGTAACTACGTGCGCTCGAGCTCGGCACGCCCTTACTGTACAGTAACTACGTGCGCTCGGCACGCCCTTACTGTACAATAACTACGTGCGCTCGCGCTCAGCACGCCCTTACTGTACAGTAACTACGTGCGCTCGGCACGCCCTTACTGTACAGTAACTACGTGCACTCGCGCTTGGCACACCCTTACTGTACAGTAACTACGTGCGCTCGAGCTCAGCACACCCTTACTGTACAGTAACTACGTGCGCTCGAGCTCGGCTCGCCCTTACTGTACAGTAACTACGTGCGCTCGTGCTCAGCACACCCTTACTGTACAGTAACTACGTGCACTCGCGCTTGGCACGCCCTTACTGTACAGTAACTACGTGCGCTCGCGCTCAGCACACCCTTACTGTACAGTAACTACGTGCGCTCGTGCTCAGCACACCCTTACTGTACAGTAACTACGTGCACTCGCGCTTGGCACGCCCTTACTGTACAGTAACTACGTGCGCTCGCGCTCAGCACGCCCTTACTGTACAGTAACTACGTGCGCTCGGCACGCCCTTACTGTACAGTAACTACGTGCGCTCGCGCTTGGCACGCCCTTACTGTACAGTAACTACGTGCGCTCGCGCTCAGCACGCCCTTACTGTACAGTAACTACGTGCGCTCAGCACGCCCTTACTGTACAGTAACTACGTGCACTCGCGCTTGGCACACCCTTACTGTACAGTAACTACGTGCGCTCGAGCTCAGCACACCCTTACTGTACAGTAACTACGTGCGCTCGAGCTCGGCTCGCCCTTACTGTACAGTAACTACGTGCGCTCGTGCTCAGCACACCCTTACTGTACAGTAACTACGTGCACTCGCGCTTGGCACGCCCTTACTGTACAGTAACTACGTGCGCTCGCGCTCAGCACACCCTTACTGTACAGTAACTACGTGCGCTCGTGCTCAGCACACCCTTACTGTACAGTAACTACGTGCACTCGCGCTTGGCACGCCCTTACTGTACAGTAACTACGTGCGCTCGCGCTCAGCACGCCCTTACTGTACAGTAACTACGTGCGCTCGGCACGCCCTTACTGTACAGTAACTACGTGCGCTCGCGCTCGGCACGCCCTTACTGTACAGTAACTACGTGCGCTCAGCACGCCCTTACTGTACAGTAACTACGTGCGCTCGCGCTTGGCACGCCCTTACTGTACAGTAACTACGTGCGCTCGCGCTCAGCACACCCTTACTGTACAGTAACTACGTGCGCTCGTGCTCAGCACACCCTTACTGTACAGTAACTACGTGCACTCGCGCTTGGCACGCCCTTACTGTACAGTAACTACGTGCGCTCGCGCTCAGCACGCCCTTACTGTACAGTAACTACGTGCGCTCGGCACGCCCTTACTGTACAGTAACTACGTGCGCTCGCGCTTGGCACGCCCTTACTGTACAGTAACTACGTGCGCTCGCGCTCAGCACGCCCTTACTGTACAGTAACTACGTGCGCTCAGCACGCCCTTACTGTACAGTAACTACGTGCGCTCGGCACGCCCTTACTGTACAGTAACTACGTGCGCTCGCGCTCAGCACGCCCTTACTGTACAGTAACTACGTGCGCTCGCGCTTGGCACGCCCTTACTGTACAGTAACTACGTGCGCTCGCGCTTGGCACGCCCTTACTGTACAGTAACTACGTGCGCTCGAGCTCGGCACGCCCTTACTGTACAGTAACTACGTGCGCTCGTGCTCGGCACGCCCTTACTTTACAGTAACTACGTGCGCTCGGCACGCCCTTACTGTACAGTAACTACGTGCGCTCGGCACGCCCTTACTGTACAGTAACTACGTGCGCTCGGCACGCCCTTACTGTACAGTAACTACGTGCGCTCGAGCTCGGCACGCCCTTACTGTACAGTAACTACGTGCGCTCGGCACGCCCTTACTGTACAGTAACTACGTGCGCTCGCGCTCGGCACGCCCTTACTGTACAGTAACTACGTGCGCTCGAGCTCGGCACGCCCTTACTGTACAGTAACTACGTGCGCTCGCGCTCGGCACGCCCTTACTGTACAGTAACTACGTGCGCTCGGCACGCCCTTACTGTACAGTAACTACGTGCGCTCGGCACGCCCTTACTGTACAGTAACTACGTGCGCTCGCGCTCGGCACGCCCTTACTGTACAGTAACTACGTTCGCTCGCGCTCGGCACGCCCTTACTGTACAGCAACTACGTTCGCTCGCGCTCAGCACGCCCTTACTGTACAGTAACTACGTTCGCTCGCGCTCAGCACGCCCTTACTGTACAGTAACTACGTGCGCTCGCGCTCGGCACGCCCTTACTGTACAGTAACTACACGCATACACCCAGTCCCTCCCCGTTCAGCCCCTAAAGATCCTCTGTGCTGAAAGATGAATTGAATGTCGCTGCTTTCACTGGCGTACGCCCTGGTTCTCGGCAATCGCAGATTGGTTTATGCAAAATACGGCACATATCGGTATTTACGTTCTTTAATGAATCAGCCCCATAATGGGCAGCTTTATATTTACACTGACATTTAGAGTTGTGCTAGGACACACCCCCTCCCAACCCTAAATCTGTCCACACATTGTATATTTGTCCCCCTGCAGTGAAACATGGTTTTGCCAAATTTGCTACTTTATTTTGCTTTGCTCCTAACTCTATAAGGCCCAAAATATTCCGACGTCTTCACGCTCTGACGATACCACTTTATTTATATATCACTAAAAGCATTGCCACCTACTGAGTACCACAGGGACACAGGAACTAACCACAGACCAGTTCATTGTATACTAACGTACAGCTGGGGCAAATGCATAACACGAAAACAAGCTAAAGCATACAATGAAGTCTGAATATATTGTGTTTATATCCTGAGTAATAAGGGGAATTGTAGAAGTATTTACTAAACACTGATAACATTAATATAAGGACTCTGTTTCAGAAACTGACACAACTAATTCATGTTTTCCAGCCCAAACGCCTGATTCACCAGACAGGTTATGAGACTGCGTAACAGATAATTCAGTGCCAAAACATGTCTGATCTAGATACAAGAGCATCTGTAGCCGGCGCCCTGTACATATGTAATATAATATACAGATAATTGGCTGTATTGACCTCTCCATTGATAGGATGTCTGTGATGCCATGTGACCTCCTTAATGTATGAAGATCATTGGTGCTACGGTGACGGTCACAGGTCATCTGTATTATGTGACAATGATTGAGATACAGATGCTGTAAATACTTATTCTGTCACATTAAATAAACCTTTTTCTGCTCTCTGAAGTGCTTCTCACCATTCTTTACAGGAGCTCCTAATTCTCCACCGATCATATGCAATTTATAGATTATACCGACACTGTCCAAACACACAGCGATAAATGTGTTTCCTACACTGAAAACATAGTTATACCAGAATGTGGTGCTCTGTTCTGTAATGTAGTTGGACTTTGTCATTGTTAACGAATAGATTATTTACTATTAGACTGTAGGACTACCGAGCAGCGGTCCCTGTAATTAGCGACATTGTCTATGAGATGAGTGACGCAGATTTGGTTTCTACATACCGGAGATTACATTAAAATAAAACATTTTCAAAAATGAACCCTGGCGATGTAGATTTGTTGTGAGATTCTGCACAAACCTGTCTTTTCTACACTGGATAACAAGGATTTTCAGATTGAAAGAGCAGCAGCGAATGTCATAATAAAAATGGTGTTAAGACTAGATGCCTTATATACATCACCTCTTCATACAATGCACAGGCTACACGTATGTGTTATATGATTACATACACATATCACTAGAAGGTTCTCAGTAACGTGGCAATGACTTTTACTGATATCACCAGTTCAATTGTTTTGTGTTTTGTTTTTTTATTGAAATGACAAAAGCATTTTTGTGAAGTGAAAGACATAATCCTTGAGAATAGTTATGTGGACCGTTCCTTAGACCAGCAGAATATCAGTTAGAGGAACATGAAGACCAAGTGTGAGAAGAATAAGAGATGTTGTCTATGTATAGAAGACAAGGCCTATCTCCAGCATGTCCTAGTAGCAGGTTAGGTATATCTGTGGCATGTTCACCCCACCTCCAGTTCACCCCGCTCTGCCCTTAGTAACTGTCTGTTTCTGATTGATCTCAGCTATCTGAGCAGTGTTGACGTCCTGAACTCCTCGATCCAATAGGTAAGGGTGATCCATGTCCGAAGGGGGAAGAGGGATGTGCAGGGTGGGCTCCTGGTGGGTGGGGAAACATGGGAGGTCCTTTCCCTCTGTATATTAATCCCAGCGCCTGCTTTAAAGGGGAACAGAGCACACGGCTCAGAGTAAATTAATGCCTGAAACTGCCAATAAAGCATAACGAGGGGGCTCATACCCGTCTTGTGTCACAGTAAGAAACCACAATACAGAGTGTGCTGACCCATTCCAACATTGGGCCCCTGGGTGCTGAGCATAGCCCTGGGCCCTCAGACAAAACATCCGACAGATAAGCCCTTTCCTGTACTGCACTTGTACACTAAGCTAATGCACAGACCAATAAACTAAAATACTATGATTGGAATTTGTAAGTTATTGGTTTAATATCATGTGCACTCTACCTTTATTCATCAGTGTCCCCTGACTGTCAGCATTATGTAATGAAGGATTGAGAATGATCCAGACCTTAGGTTTGTCTGATATAAATAAAATATAGCAGCTATTATAAGTAAAATCTAATGTACCTGAAACCAAGGCTGCGTCTGCTTTAGAATATTCGTAATATATGTTTAAAAGTTACATTACTTATACACTTTATATAGCTCATTAGTTACAGAACAGAGTAGCTGCATTAAAGTGATTACACACTATAGAAACCAACTGTATGTAGGAATATACAGAGATTGTGTGGAAACCTAATTCCAGTGTTTCCTAGACCCAGTCCTCAGGGAGCACTAATAGTGCAGTAATTCCAGGTGACCAGTGATCTAATTCTACCACCTGTGGATGTGTTACATTGTATCAGTCAGTAATGACTACACCTGTGCTCCAGCAGGGAGATCTGGAAATCCTGCACTGTTAGGGCTCCCTGAAGACTGGAATTGGGAAATCCTGTACTATTCATTTTCTGCATTACCAATTTATCAGCTAGAGGATTTTCTCTGTTTGACTCTTCATCAACTGTTCTTACAAATAACACTGAAAGCCCAATATAACCCCAAAAACCTGTGTAATTAATGTAACATGAGGGTCTAGTATATACCTGAAAAGCATTTCTATGTGTTCATCCGGCACCCACATTATACACATACAAACTGCTGCTACATACCTATAACAGGCCATGGTGGGCAGTGGGGACATGACTACAATACACCTCACTGACCTCTCAATGAACCGATAGGCTGCATCCACTCTGTGTAGTGGAGAGGCCGACATGAGACCTCCATAAGGATGATGCTGAGCATGGGGCTTATTCAAGGGTCCCGGGTTCCCCTTTAAAGGAGACCAGAGTGACTCATGTGCATGATGATGCTTTGGCTGTAGCAACCCCTCCCTCCGTCTTCCTCCTTTCATGTCATGGTGATACCCTCATGCAGCGATCCATCCCAGCAAGGCTTCCAGATCTCCTTTATTCCCGGCCTGTAGTGAAGTTTCTCCTCGTTATGTGTCTGTCAGTCTCAGAACAATCACTGATGTCTCTTTTGTTTGTCCTTATGCCATTAAGTGTCTGCGAAATTATATAATACTTTCTGTTGGTCTTTTTGTCTGTTTTTATGGCCACAGAGAATAATTTCTTCTTCTCCAGATTCAGGCTATTCATAATGATAACTGATGGTTACATGTTAAGGAACAGTATTTATTGGAAATATATAGGAGTTTTAGGTAACTGTTCATCTGTCCCTACTGTCTCATCTATTGTCTTGTTGGATGCAAAGTTATAGAGCCTAAGTCATTAAGGAGAGTGACGCAAAATATGATCCTGGACAAACCATGTTACAATACAAGGGGTGCAGTTAGTTTATTACTTTGCACATAAGGCTGTATTGTCATGTAGCGCACACATACCTATAGCTGTATTTATACACTGACATGTAAAGATGATATAGGACATGTCCTACCCCAACTATAAATCTGTCCCCACATTTTACATTTACCTCCCCTAATGGGACAGTTACCCTTTTTCTTTGCTCTCCTTAATGACTCAGGCCCATAATGTTTACTTTATAATTGTCTGTTTATCGCCCAGTCTTCATGTATGATATCAGGCAATAATTTAACCTGTTTCACATTATGTTTAGCTCAGTCTATATTTTATATTAACATATTTTCTTTTCCTACTGGATATTGTGGTATATATCATCTTATTAGCATATATTAAATAACAGTGGCCTGGGTCTTCTCACCATTAATTTAAACATTATCTTAATTGTTCCATTATAAAATGGAAAAATCAACTCCAGGAACACAGCGGCTCTTAATATCTAATGCTAGAAAGTAACACTTGCCCTGCATGCAGTCACTTCCAGGGACATCCAACTCCTTGTTCTACATTATTTACCCTACAGATAGTTGTAATATTAAGCAAAATAAACGGTCAATATTTTTGGCTGTTTTGCTTTAGTTGGTAGTTTTCCATGGTCATAGATGAACGCAGGTAGGAACTATGGGCTATAGATGCTACAGACTGTGATGACATCTGAGGCTTATACCGTCTTTATTATCGTCCAGTTATGAAAGGACCATCGGTTTCTCAGACTATAGGACACGGTAAAATCAGCACATTCAGGATCGAATCCAGGACACATGGAACATTAATGCAGTTACGGAATGAGAGATATTCCCCAGACAATACCAATGAAACAACCTTATCAATATAAAATGTATTGCTCACACTTTACCTTCCATCAGTCAGATGAAGAACATACCTCCGCCTCTGACAACTCTGCTGCTCCCAGACCATACATGTCCCCAGCCCATACATGTCCCCAGACCATACATGTCCCCAGCCCATACATGCTGCCTACACATCACTTTACCAGATTATAAGTTCTAGACAGAAGGGGTAATATAAGGGAAGCAGGAAGAAGAAGGAGAAGTTCTCTTCCCCAAAGAGCTTATCAACGAAATAATGTCCGAATCCATGAAGATGAGGGTTCCATATACTTATTTATTTTAAAGGATAATGCTGGAGTCTGTAATAAAATGGGAGAATCACTGGATGGAGGCGGCCATGTTGAACTTGTCAGTGGCTGAGTCATTGAAAAATTCTTTTCACTTCCCCTTTTTGTACAAATGAAAGCGGATAGCAGAGCCCCAGAAGGAAAACAGAACGAGACACATTTGTCATAGAGCCACCCAAAGTGTGGGGAAGGGGGGTATCCAAAATAGAGAATAATTGTTGTGTAAAGACAAATACAGCAACACTACTGTCATTATATATATATATATATATATATATATATATATATATATATATATATATACCCACAGACAGTGAAGGTTATGTGTCGGGAGCAGCAAAATTGGGCACCCGTAAGGATCTGAGCAACTTTGACCAGGGCCAAATTGTGATGGATGACTGGGTCAAAGCATCTCCAAAATGGCCGGTTATGTGGGGTGTTACCACAAGCCGGGCACGGCGATTCTGCAGTCGGGTCCCCACTTACCTTGCCAGACTCATCCCCCGCTGGTCTCCGGCAGCGCCATCTTGGAATTGGGTTTGCTCATTCCCAGACCCGTCTTTTGCAGTTTTCCACAGTATTTAATGCACCATTTTTCATTCATTCAATTGCCAGTGTGGACATATTTTCTTCTGGCTTCCTGCAACTCTGCTCTTACTACATTCTGATCCAGCTCCCCTGCTGCCAGCATCCCTGGACCTCAGCATCTACCAGCCACATATCATTGCACCCTATACTCCAATCATTGTGCTCCTAGACTTGCCGGTTTCACTGTGTATACCTCCGCACACTATCCTCTACTAGCACCTACTCTGAGCACCGTGACCTGCAGCACGAGAGCAGCCAAGTCCATATCCTCTTGCGGGGTCACTGGTGAATACCCTTTAGGTCGTTAGACTCCACGCCTCCCAGTAGGTGGCGCCAATCTAAGTAAACCCATAAAAGGATCCACTGACAGTAAAATCATGACAGGTGTTCCCAGAATGCAGTGGTCAGTACCTACCAAAAGTGGGCCAAGGAAGGACAACCGGTGAACCAGCGACCGAGTCATGGCTGCCCAAGGCTCATTGATGAGTGGATACTAACCCACGTGGTCCAATCTCACAGAATAGCTACTGTACAATTAATGAAAACGTTAATACTCGCTATGATAGAAAGGTGTCAGGACACACGGTGCATCATAGCTTTCCGCGTCAAAGTGCCCATGCTGACCCCTGTCCACTGCTGAAAGCGCCTACAATGGGTCCATGAGCGCCTGAACTGAATCATGAAGCAATGGAAGAAGGTGGCCTGGTCTGATGAATCACATTTTCTTTTACATCATGTGTACGGCCAATGTGTGTGCATCGTTTACCTGTGGAAAAGCACCAGAATGCACTGTAGGAAGAAGGCAGTCGGCAAAGGCATTGTGATTCTCTGGGTAGTGCTCTGCTGGGAAACCTTGGGTCCTGGCATTCATGTGAATGTTACTTTGACATGTGCCACCTTCCTAAACATTGCTGCAGACCAAGTGCACTCCTTCATGGCAGCGGTATTACCTGATGGCAGTGGCCTCTTTCAGCAGGATAGTGCACAAAGTGTTCAGGAATGGTTTGAGGAACATGACAAAGAGTTTAAGGTGTTGACTTGACCTCTAAGTTCCCCATATCCCAATCATATCGAGCATCTTTGGGATGTGCTAGAAATATAGGTCTGCCATGGAGGCCTCACCTCGCAGCTTACAGGACTTAAATGATCTGCTGCTAGCGTCCCTGTGCCAGATACCACATGACACCTTCAGAGGTCTTGTGGAGGTCAGAGCTGTTTTGGTGGCACAAGGGGGACCTATGCAATATTAGGCAGGTGGTTTTCATGCTGCGACTGATCAGTATATATAGATAGAGAGATATATAGATATATACATATACATATACTTATGGACAAAAGTATTTGGCCACACCTGTTAATTATTTAATTGAGATGTTTCAATCAGACCCGTTGTCAGAGGTGTATAAAATCAGCACCTAGCCATGCAGTCTCCATTTGCAAACATTTGTGATACAAAATGGGTCGTTCTGAAGAGCTCAGTGACACCAAGCGTGGTACTGTGATAGGATGTGTGGTACTGTGATAGGATGTGTGGTACTGTGATAGGATGTGCGGTACTGTGATAGGATGTGCGGTAATGTGATAGGATGTGTGGTACTGTGATAGGATGTGTGATACTGTGATAGGATGTGTGGTACTGTGATAGGATGTGCGGTACTGTGATAGGATGTGTGGTACTGTGATAGGATGTGTGATACTGTGATAGGATGTGTGGTACTGTGATAGGATGTGTGGTACTGTGATAGGATGTGCGGTACTGTGATAGGATGTGTGATACTGTGATAGGATGTGTGGTACTGTGATAGGATGTGCGGTACTGTGATAGGATGTGCGGTACTGTGATAGGATGTGCGGTACTGTGATAGGATGTGCGGTACTGTGATAGGATGTGCGATACTGTGATAGGATGTGCGGTACTGTGATAGGATGTGTGGTACTGTGATAGGATGTGCGGTACTGTGATAGGATGTGCGGTACTGTGATAGGATGTGCGGTACTGTGATAGGATGTGCGGTACTGTGATAGGATGTGCGGTACTGTGATAGGATGTGCGGTACTGTGATAGGATGTGCGGTACTGTGATAGGATGTGCGGTACTGTGATAGGATGTGCGGTACTGTGATAGGATGTGCGGTACTGTGATAGGATGTGCGGTACTGTGATAGGATGTGTGGTCCTGTGATAGGATGTGCGGTACTGTGATAGGATGTGCGGTACTGTGATAGGATGTGCGATACTGTGATAGGATGTGCGA